>NC_057800.1:172852330-172903605 GCF_018294505.1 Triticum aestivum | reverse complement strand
GAGGGCGGGCTTGAGATCTAGAGGCGACGGTCCTGGGCGAGCTCGGGCGGCGGCGGTGAGGCCGAGGATGGCGGCGGTGAGGTCGAGAGCGGCGGTGGTGAGGGCAGGCCTGGGCGGCGGCGGTGAGGGCAGGTTCGGGCTCGGGCGGCAGCGACAGAGGAGGTAAGGGAACAGGGGGAGAGGGGGGAAAGGAGGACTTAGCAAAACTTTGAGCCCGCGGGTGGTTAAGTCGAACTAGCGGTAACGCTTTTTCGGAAATGCGCTATAGCTAAGTTAGTTATAGCACGTCTTAGCAAAACACGCTACTGCTATAGGAAGCAATTATTTCTTTCGTTTATCCTTACATTTTCTTTTTTTCATTTCTATGTTTCCTACTTCTTTCATTTTCATTTACTTTTCTATTTTTTCATTTTTCTTTTCTTTCTTAGCAGTAGCGCTCTACGCAGGAAACGTGTTGCAACAACGACCATAGTGGTAGCACGCTTTGCGTGGAACCGCTACTACTATTCCTAGCCTACCGCCAACACGGTGGGATTTATAGTGGTAGCGCTTTTTGCTGCACACGCGCTACTGATATAGTTGTAGCTATAGTGCGCTTTCCTGGAACGCGCTACTACAAAGTAGCAGTAGCACCCTATTTTAACCAGCGCTACTGCTATACCTCTGTGTATAGGCTTTTCCCTAGTAGTGATACTTTCACAAGTGCAAGTTCTCTCAACAATGATAACATAATTAAATCATATGGCACTCCCTCAACGTGCGACAAAAGTCACTCCAAAGTTCATATCGCGGAGAACATAAGATGAAATTGCTTGTAGGGTATGAAACCACCACAAAGTTATTCTTTCCGATCAACCCATTGAGCTATTCCTATAAGTCCCACAAATAGCCCTAGAGTTTGTAGTAAAATAACACAATATGACACACATCAATCAACCCTAATGTCACCTAGATACTCCAATGTCACCATAAGTATCCATGGGTCAATTATATGAGATGCATCAAATAACTTCAGATTCATAATATTCGATCTAACAAAAAGAACCTCAAAGAGTGCCCCAAGATTTCTACTGAAGAAACAAGGACAAAAACATGCATCAACCCCTATGCATAGATTACCTCAATGTCACCTCGGGAATCTGCGAGTTGAGTGCCAAAACATATATACATCAAGTGAATCAATAGAACACCCCATTGTCACCATGGGTATCCCACTCAAGACATACATCAAGTGTTCTCAAATCCATAATAGTATTCAATCCGATAATAGTGAAACTTCAAAGGTAGAACTCAATTCATCACAAGAAGATAGAGGGGGAGAAACACCATATGATCCAACTATAATAACAAAGCTCGCGGTACAGCAAGATCGTGCCATATCAAGAACACAAGAGAGAGAGAGAGAGAGAGAGAGATCAAACACATAGCTACTAGTACATACTGAAGGAAATATGCCCTAGAGGCAATAATAAAGTTGTTATTTATATTTCCTTATATCATGATAAATGTTTATTATTCATGCTAGAATTGTATTAGCCGGAAACTTGATACATGTGTGAATACATAGACAAAACAGAGTGTCCCTAGTATGCCTCTACTTAACTAGCTCGTTAATCAAAGATGGTAAAGTTTCCTGACCATAGACATGTGTTGTAATTTGATGAACGAGATCACATCATTAGAGAATGATGGGATGGACAAGACCCATCTGTTAGCTTAGCATAACGATTGTTAAGTTTTTTGCTATTGATTTCTTCATGACTTATACACATTCCTTTGACTATGAGATTATGCAACTCCCGAATACTGGAGGAACACCTTGTGTGCTATCAAATGTCACAACGTAACTGGGTGATTATAAAGATGCTCTATAGGTTTCTCCGAAGGTGTTTGTTGGTTTGGCATAGATCGAGATTAGGATTTGTCACTCCGAGTATCGGAGAGGTATCTCTGGGCCCTCTCGGTAATGCACATCATGATAAGACTTGCAAGCAATGTGACTAATGAGTTAGTTGCAGGATGATGCATTATGGAATGAGTAAAGAGACTTGCTAGTAACGAGATTGAACTAGGTATGAAGATACCGATGATCGAATCTCGGGCAAGTAATGGGCCTACATGGGCCATAGGGGAGAGAGGAGGCAGCCCACAAGGGGTAGCTGTGCCCCCCTCCCATGGGGAGTCCGAATTATACTAGGGGAGGGACGCACCCCCCTTGCCTTCTCCTCCTCTCTCTCCCTTCCCCTTTCCCCCTCTGTAAGAAAGGAAGGGGGCGAATAGGACTTGGAGTCCTATTCGGTTTCCCCCCATGGCGCGCCCCTAGGGCCGACCGCCTCCTCCCCTCCTCCTTTATATACGGGGGCAGGGGGCACCCCAAAGTACAATAGTTGTTCTCTTAGCCGTGTGTGGTGCCCCCCTCCACAGTTTACTCCTCCGGTCATAGCGTCGTAGTGCTCAGGCGAAGCCCTGCACGGATCACATCACCATCACTGTCACCACGCCATCATGCTGACGAAACTCTCCCTCGACCCTCTGCTGGATCAAGAGCTTGAGGGATGTCATCGAGCTGAACGTGTGCTAAACTCAGAGGTGTCGTACGTTCGGTACTAGATCCGTTGGATCATGAAGACGTTCGACTACATCAACCGCATTAACCTAACACTTCCGCTTTCGGTCTACGAGGGTACTTGGACACACTCTCCCCCTCTCGTTGCTATAAATCTCCTAGATAGATCTTGCGTAATCGTAGGAAAATTATTGAAATTGCATGCTACATTCCCCAACAGTGGTATCAGAGCCAGGTTTATGTGTAGATGATATGCACGAGTAGAACACAAAGAGTTGTGGGCGATCATAGTCATACTACTTACCACCAACGTCTTATTTTGATTCAGCGGTATTATCGGATGAAGCAGCTTGGACCAACCTTACATGACCACATTCATGAGACCAGTTCCACCGACAGACAGGCAACTTGTTTTGCATAAAGGTGGCTGGCGGGTGTCTGTTTCTACAACTTTAGTTGAATAGAATTTGACTACGGCCAGTCCTTGTTGAAGGTTAAAACAACAATCTTGACGAAAGATCGTTGTGCTTTTGAAGCATAGGTAAGAACGGTTCTTACTAGAAGCCCGTAGCAGCCACGTAAAACTTGCAACAACAAAGTAGAGGACGTCTAACTTGTTTTTGCAGGGCATGTTGTGATATGATATGGTCAACACATGAGGTGATATATTTTGATGTATGAGATGATCATGTTTTGTAAAAGTTATCGGCAACTGGCAGGAGCCTTAGAGCATCTCCAGCCGCGCCCCCGACAAGGCTCCCCAGGCGATTTTTCGGCCGCCGGCGCTGAAAATCGGCCCAGTCGCACCCCCAAAGGCCTTTGTTAGCCGGCGCGGGCCGAAATTGGCGCCGGCGGACCCAGGCGGAACCCGGCACGCTGGGGGCGCTTGGGGGCGCCGGCCGAACTGTTTTTGGCGTGAAAATCGGCGGGCCCTCCTTGGCAGCGACTCAGTGCTTCTCGTCGCTTCGTCTTCCTCATTGCCTTGGTTCCCGTAGTAGAATCAATGCCAAAACTCCCGCGCGCTGCCATGTCGGTCAGCCTCCTCCATTGGTGCCTCACGGGCGGCGCAGTGAAGACGGGATGACGCGCGTCCTCTCACCCGCCACGCGTACACATGGCGGCCACGCGAGCGCCGCCTATATAAGCCGACCCCTCCCACATCGGTGACGCACAGCCTCTCCACCGCCGACACCCCCGTTCCTCCCTCTCTTCTCGCCGTCTTCAGTCCACCCAATGGCCGAGCACTTTCCAGGCGACGGTGCGGCGGCGAACGGCTTCGGCCGCCGCCACCTTCACGAGGACGAAGCTCGGCTTCTCTATGAGGCCGAGTACCCGGTCCCGCCGGACATGCGGGTGCCCGGGGCTTGGAGGATCAGCGCCGGCGGGATCCCGGTGGCACCGCCGCACACCGGGGCGGCGCGTCGTGCGGAGATCGCCCGCATCTGCGCCTCTCTGCCGCAGGCGGCGAGGGAACGGCCGAGGTACGTCCCCGACAGCCCGCTGTGGGAGCAGTAATTTCCCCGCGGCCACACCGAGCAGGTCGAGGCCACCAACGACGTCCTGCCCTCCAGGAGGCTCAACTCCGACGGCCGCCGCCGATGGTGGGGCGTGCCGGGCTGCACGCTGGAGGCCGTCCTCGAGTACATCGAGGGCGGCAACACGCCCAGGATGGAGTACCCCGCTCCCCCCTCCTTCTCCCGCCGGTGTGGGAGCTCATGGACGCCGAGACGCATGGACCCGGCATCCTCCTCCTCGTCCGGCCGCTCGTCCGGCTCTCCCTCCCTCCTCCCGTCAAGCCGGAGGCCCAGGATGCGCCGATCAGCCAGCGCACCCGTAGCTCCTGTGTCCACATCGTCGAGCCCTCCACCACCTCTGTCCGGCACGTTAGGCCGAAGGTGGAGCCCAGCCTCCTCACGGAGTATGAGGCCATAGTCCGGTGCGGCTGCTCTGACAAGGAGGCTCTAAAGTGGGCGCGGGACGACTACCTCCGCGACGAGATGGTTCGGCAACGCCGAGCCCTAGAGGAGATAGCCGCCCGCCAGCATGGGTGCGAGGACAAGAACGGCGTCGTGATCCTCGTCAGCGACGACGACGAGGACGCCCCCGGACCATCCAACCCTCCGTGCTTCGGCGACCCTAGGCAGAGGAGCAGCAGGGACGGCGACCGCGGAGGAGGCGATGACGACGACGACAGCGGCGGCGGCAGCAGCGACTACACGAAGTTCTACAGGCTCCTCGGCATGTAGAGCTTCGCGGGCGGCAAGCAGCAAGGAACGGCGAGGGTGACGGTGGCTCTAGTAGTGTTTTTTTCTTATTTTGTAAAATATTTTAAAAATGTATGAACTCGCCGAAGTTTGATTGAATTTGTGCCTTGTTTGTGCCGGATTTTGTTTTTCAAAAAAAACATGGGTGCGGCGACTCAGGAGCATCACGCCCCCAGCGCGCGGTTAGCGCCGGCTCGCCCCCAGGGGGCGATTTTTAGCGCCTCCTGGGGGGCTAACGGCTGGATATGCTCTTTTGGTTGTCGCTTTATTTTATGAAATGCAATCGCCATGTAATTGCTTTACTTTATCATTATGCGTTAGCGATAGTCATAGAAGCAATAGTTGGCAAGACGACAACGACGCTATGATGGAGATCAAGGTGCCACGTCGGTGACGATGGAGATCAAAGGCACAAGATGATGATGGCCATATCATGTCACATATTTTGATTGCATGTGATGCTTATCTATTATGCATCTTATTTTGCTTAGTACAGCGGTAGAATTATAAGATGACCCCTCACTAAATTTCAAGGTATAAGTGTTCTCCCTGAGTATGCACCGTTGCGACAGTTCGTTGTGCCGAGACACCACGTGATGATCGGGTGTGATAAGCTCTACGTTCACATACAAATGGTGCAAGATAGTTTTGCACGTGCGAAATACTCGGGTTAAACTTGATGAGCCTAGCATGTACAAACATGGCCTCGGAACACTGAGACCGAAAGGTCTAACGTGAATCATATAGTAGATATGATCAACATAGAGATCTTCACCATTGAAAACTACTCCATCTCACGTGATGATCGGACATGGTTTAGTTGATATGGATCACGTGATCATTTAGATGACTAGAGGGATGTCTATCTAAGTGGGAGTTCTTAAGTAATATGATTAATTGAACTTAAGTTTATCATGAACTTAGTCCTGATAGTTTTTGCATATCTATGTTGTAGATCAATGGCCCGTGCTACCGTTCCCTTGAATTTTAATGTGTTCCTAGAGAAAGCTAAGTTGAAATATGATGGTAGAAACTACATGGACTGGGTCCGTAACTTGAGGATTATCCTCATTGCTGCACAGAAGAATTATGTCCTTGATGCACCGCTAGGTGCGAGGCTTGCTGCAGGAGGAACTCCGGACGTTATGAGCGTATGGCAAGCTAAATTTGATGACTACTCGATATTTCAGTGTGTCATGCTTTACGACTTTGAATCGGGACTTCAAAGATGTTTTGAACGTCATGGAGCATATGAGATGTTCCAAGAGTTGAAGTTAATATTTCAAGAAAATGCCCGAGTTGAGAGATATGAAGTCTCCAACAAGTTCTATAGCTGCAAAATGGAGGACAATAGTTCTGTCAGTGAACACATACTCAGAATGTCTAGGTACCATAACCACTTGACTCAGATGGGAGTTAATCTTCCTAATGATAGTGTCATTGACAGAGTTCTTCGATCACTGCCACCAAGCTTTAAAGGCTTCATGATGAACTATAATATGCAAGGGATGGAAAAGACTATTCCTAAGCTCTTCGCAATGCTCAAAGTTGCGGAGGTAGAAATCAAGAAGGAGCATCAAGTGTTGATGGTTAATAAGACCACTAGTTTCAAGAAAAAGGGCAAAGGGAAGAAGGGGAACTTCAAGAAGAATAGCAAGCAAGTTGCTGCTCCCGGGAAGAAGCCCAAGTCTGGACCTAAGCCTGAAACTGAGTGCTTCTACTACAAAGGGACCGGTCACTGGAAGCGGAACTGCCCCAAGTATTTGGCGGATAAGAAGGATGGCAAAGTGAAAGCTATATTTGATATACATGTTATTGATGTGTACCTTACTAATGCTCATAGTAGCGCCTGGGTATTTGATACTGGCTCTGTTGCTCATATTTTCCACTTGAAACAGGGGCTATAGATTAAAAGAAGATTGGCTAAGGACGAGGTGATGATGCATGTCAAAAATGATTTCAAGGTCGATGTGATCGCCGTCGGCACGCTACCTCTACATCTACCTTCAGGATTAGTTTTAGACCTGAATAATTGTTATTTGGTGCCAACGTTGAGCATGAACATTATCTAGATCTTGTTTGATGCGAGACGATTATTCATTTAAATCAGAGAATAATGGTTGTTCTATTTATATGAGTAATATCTTTTATGGTCATGCACCATTGATGGGTGGTCTATTTTTGTTGAATCTCAATCATAGTGATACACATATTCATAATATTGATGCCAAAAGATGCAAAGTTAATAATGATAGTGCAACTTATTTGTTGCACTGCTGTTTAGTTCATATTGGTGTAAAGCACATGAAGAAACTCCATGCAGATGGGCTTTTGGAATCACTTGATTATGAATCACTTGATGCTTGTGAACCATGCCTCATGGGCAAGATGACTAAAACTCCGTTCTCTGGAACAATGGAGTGAACCACTGACTTATTGGAAATAATACATACTGATGTATGCGGTCCGATGAGTGTTGAGGCTCGCGGCGGGTATCGTTATTTTCTGACCTTCACATATTATTTGAGTAGATATGGGTATATCTACTTAATGAAACATAAGTCTGAAACATTTGAAAAGTTCAAAGAATTTCATAGTGAAGTAGAAAATCATTGTAAGAAGAAAATAAAGTTTCTACGATCTGATCGTGGAGGCGAATATTTGAGTTACGAGTTTGGTCTTCATTTGAAACAATGTGGAATAGTTTCGCAACTCACGCCACCTGGAACACCACAGCGTAATGGCGTGTCCGAACGTTGTAACTGTACTTTATTAGATATGGTGCGATCTATGATGTCTCTTACCGATTTACCACTATCGTTTTAGGGTTATGCATTAGAGATAGCTGCATTCACGTTAAATAGGGCACCATCTAAATCCATTGAGGAGACACCGTATGAACTGTGGTTTGGCAAGAAACCTAAGCTGTCGTTTCTCAAAGTTTGGGGTTGCGATGCTTATGTGAAAAAGCTTCAGCCTGATAAGCTCGAACCCAAATCGGAGAAGTGCTTCTTCATAGGATACCCAAATGAATTTGTTGGGTACACCTTCTATCACATATCCGAAGGCAAGATATTTGTTGCTAAGATGGATCCTTTCTAGAGAAGGAGTTTCTCTCAAAAGAAGTGAGTGGGAGTAAAGTAGAACTTGATGAGGTAGTTGTACCTTCTCTCAAATTGGAAAGTAGTTCATCACAGAAATCAGTTCCAGTGATGCCTACACCAATTAGTGAGGAATCTAAAGGTGATGATCATGAAACTTCAGATCAAGTTACTATCGAACCTTGTAGGTCAACCAGAGTATGTTCCGCACCAGAGTGGTACAGTGATCCTGTTGTTGAAGTCATGTTACTAGACCATGACGAACCTACGAACTATGAGGAAATGATGATGAGCCCATATTCCACGAAATGGCTTCAGGCCATGAAATCTGAGATGAGATCCATGTATGAGAACAAAGTATGGACTTTGGTTGACTTGCCAGATGATCGGCAAGCCATAGAGAATAAATGGATCTTCAAGAAGAAGACTGGCGTTGATGGTAATGTTACTGTCTACAAATCTTGACTTGTTGCGAAAGGGTTTCGACAAGTTCAAGGAGTTGACTATGATGAGACCTTCTCACCCGTAGTGATGCTTAAGTCTATCTGAATCATTTTAGCAATTGCCACATTTTATGATTGTGAAATTTGGCAAATGGATGTCAAAACTGCATTCCTTAATGGATTTCTTAAAGAAGAATTGTATATGATGCAACCAGAAGGTTTTGTCGATCCTAAAGGTGCTAACAAAGTGTGCAAGCTCCAGCGATCCATTTATGGACTGATGAAAGCCTCTCGGAGTTGGAATATACGCTTTGACAGTGTGATCAAAGCATATGGTTTCATATAGACTTTTGAGAAGCCTGTATTTACAAGAAAGTGAGTGGGAGTTGTGTAGCATTTCTAATATTATATGTGGATGACATATTTTTGATTGGAAATAATACGGAATTTCGGGATAGCATAAAAGGATACTTGAATAAGAATTTCTCAATGAAAGACCTCGGCAAAGATGCTTATATATTAGGCATCAAGATCTATAGAGATAGATTAAGACGCTTAATTGGACTTTCACAAAGAACATACCTTGATAAAGTTTTGAAGAAGTTCAAAATGGATCAGTCAAAGAAAGGGTTCTTGCCTGTGTTACAATTTGTGAAGTTGAGTTAGACTCAATGCCCGACCACTGGTGCAAGCCTCTCAGAGTTGGAATAAACGCTTTGATAGTGTGATCAAAGCATTTGGTTTTGTACAGACTTTTGGAGAAGCCTGTATTTACAAGAAAGTGAGTGGGAGCTCTATAGCATTTCTGATATTATATGTAGATGACATATTACTAATCGGAAATGATATAGAATTTCTGGATAGCATAAATGGATACTTGAATAAGAGTTTTTCGATGAAAGACCTCGGTGAAGCTGCTTACATATTAGGCATTAAGATCTATAGAGATAGATCAAGATGCTTAATTGGACTTTCACAAAGCACATACCTTGACAAAATTTTGAAAAAGTTCAAAATGGGTCAAGCAAAGAAAGGATTCTTACCTGTGTTACAAGGTGTGAAATTGAGTAAGACTCAATTCCCGACCAATGCAGAAG
This sequence comes from Triticum aestivum, assembly GCF_018294505.1. Lineage (NCBI taxonomy): Eukaryota > Viridiplantae > Streptophyta > Magnoliopsida > Poales > Poaceae > Triticum > Triticum aestivum. Next base: position 172,894,134 of record NC_057800.1, on the reverse strand, counting down.
ATAGAGAGAAAATGAAAGATGTTCCCTATGCTTCAGCCATAGGTTCTATCATGTATGCAATGTTGTGTACCAGACCTGATGTGTGCCTTGCTATAAGTTTAGCAGGGAGGTACCAAAGTAATCCAGGAGTGGATCACTGGACAGTGGTCAAGAACATCCTAAAATACCTGAAAAGGACTAAGGATATGTTTCTCGTTTATGGAGGTGACAAATAGCTTGTCGTAAATGGTTACGTCGATGCTAGCTTTAACACTGATCCGTATGACTCTAAGTCGCAAACTATATACGTATTTATATTGAATGGTGGAGCTGTCAGTTGCTGTTGTTCCAAGCAGAGCGTCGTGGCAGGATCTACGTGTGAAGCGGAGTACATAGCTGCTTCAGAAGCAACAAATGAAGGAGTCTGGATGAAGGAGTTCATATCCGATCTAGGTGTAGTACCTAGTTCATCGGGTCCAAAGAAAATCTTTTGTGACAATACTGGAGCAATTGCCTTAGCAAAGGAATCTAGATTTCACAAGAGAACCAAACACATCAAGTGACGCTTCAACTCCATCCGCGATCAAGTCAAGGAGGGAGACATAGAGAATTGCAAAATACACACGGATCTGAATGTTGCTGACCCGTTGACTAAGCCTCTTCCATAAGCAAAACATGATCAACACCAAGACTCCATGGGTGTTAGAATCATTACAGTGTAATCTAGATTATTGACTCTAGTGCAAGTGGGAGACTGAAGGAAATATGCCCTAGAGGCAATACTAAAGTTGTTATTTATATTTCCTTATATCATGATAAATGTTTATTATTCATGCTAGAATTGTATTAACCGGAAACTTGATACATGTGTGAATACATAGACAAAACAGAGTGTCCCTAGTATGCCTCTACTTGACTAGCTCGTTAATCAAAGATAGTTAAATTTCCTGACCATAGACATGTGTTGTCATTTGATGAACGAGATCACATCATTAGGGAATGATGTGATGGAAAAGACCCATCCATTAGCTTAGCATAATGATTGTTAAGTTATATTGCTATTGCTTTCTGCATAACTTATACATATTCCTTTGACTATGAGATTATGCAACTCCCGAATACCGGAGGAACACCTTGTGTGCTATCAAACGTCATAACGTAACTGGGTGGTTATAAAGATGCTCTACAGGTGTCTCCAGAGGTGTTTGTTGGGTTGGCATAGATCGAGATTAGGATTTGTCACTCCGGGTATCGAAGAGGTATCTCTGGGCCCTCTCGGTAATGCACATCATGATAAGCCTTGCAAACAATGTGACTCATGAGTTTGTTGCGGGATGATGTATTACGAAACAAGTAAAGAGACTTGTCGGTAATGAGATTGAACTAGGTATGAGGATACCGACGATCTAATCTTAGGCAAGTAACATATCTATGACAAAGGGACTGACGTATGTGATACATCTCCAACGTATATATAATTGTTGATTGCTCCATGCTATATTATCTACTTTTTAGACATTATTGGGCTTTATTATCCACTTTTATATTATTTTTGGGACTAACCTATTAACCGGAGGCCGAGCCCAGAATTGCTGTTTTTTGCCTGTTTTAGGGTTTCGAAGAAAAGGAATATCAAACGGACTCCAAACGGAATGAAACCTTCGGGAACAGGATTTTCTCAACAGATAGGACCCGGGAGACTTGGACCCTACGTCAAGGCACGTAATAGGAGGCCACGAGGTAGGGGGCGCGCCCTACCATACCAGGCACGCCCCCACCCTCGTGGGCCCCCTGTTGCTCCACTGACGTACTTCTTCCTCCTATATATATCCACGTACCCCCAAACGATCAAAAGAGGAGCCAAAACCCTAATTCCACCATCGTAACTTTCTGTATCCACGAGATCCCATCTTGGGGCCTGTTCTGGAGCTCCACCGGAGGGGGCATCGATCACGAAGGACTTCTACATCAACACCATAGCCTCTCCGATGAAGTGTGAGAAGTTCACCTCAGACCTACGGGTCCATAGCTAGTAGCTAGATGAATTGTGTGTTTATGATCAAGTCTATCTATGAATAATATTTGAATCTTCTTTGAATTCTTTTATGTATGATTGGTTATCTTTGCAAGTTCTTCGAATTATCAGTTTGGTTTGGCCTACTAGATTGATCTTTCTTGCAATGGGAGAAGTGCTTAGCTTTGGGTTCAATCTTGCGGTGTCCTTTCCCGGTGACAGTAAGGGCAGCAAGGCATGTATTGTATTGTTGCCATTGAGGATAACAAGATGGGGTTTTATTCATATTGCATGAGTCTATCCCTCTACATCATGTCATCTTGCCTAAGGCGTTACTCTGTTTTTAACCTAATACTCTAGATGCATGCTGGATAGCGGTCGATGAGTGGAGTAATAGAAGTAGATGCAGGCAGGAGTTAGTCTACTTGTCTCGGACGTGATGCCTATATACATGATCATATCTAGATATTCTCATAACTATGCTCAATTCTGTCAATTGCTCAACAGTAATTTGTTCACCCACCGTAGAATACTTATGCTCTCGAGAGAAGCCACTAGTGAAACCTATGGCCCCTGGGTCTATCTTTATCATATTAATCTCCTACTACTTAGTTATTTCCTTTGCTATTTACTTTGCCTTTATTTACTTTACATCTTTATCATAAAAATACCAAAAATATTATCTTATCATATCTATCAGATATCACTCTCGTAAGTGGCCCTATAGGGATTGACAACCCCTATTTGCGTTGGTTGCGAGGATTTATTTGTTTTGTGCATGTGCGAGGAACTCGCGCGTAGTCTCCTACTGGATTGATACCTTGGTTCTTAAAAACTGAGGGAAATACTTACGCTACTTTGCTGCATCATGCCTTCCTCTTCGGGGAAAACCAATGCGGTGCTCAAGAGGTAGCAAGAAGGATTTCTGGCGCCGTTGCCGGGGAGGTCTACGCAAATGTCAACATACCAAGTACCCATCACATACCCTTATCTCCCACATTGCATTATTTTCCATTTGCTTCTTGTTTTCCTCTCCCCCCACTTCACCCTTGCCGTTTTATTCGCCCTCTCTCCCTATCATCCCTCTCTATTTGCCTATTTTTGCCCGCTTGCTTTTTGTTTGCTTGTGTGTTAGTTTGCTTGCTTGTCACGATGGCTCAAGATAATACTAAATTGTGTGACTTCACCAATACCAACAACAATGATTTTATTAGCACTCCGATTGCTCCTCTTACCGATGCTGAATCTTGTGAAATTAATGTTGCTTTGCTGAATCTTGTCATGAAAGATCCGTTTTTTGGCCTTCCTAGTGAAGATGCCGCTACCCATCTAAATAGCTTCGTTGATTTGTGTGACATGCAAAAGAACAAAGATGTGGATAATGATATCGTTAAATTGAAGCTATTTCCTTTTTCGCTTAGAGATCGTGCTAAAGCTTGATTTTCGTCTTTGCCTAAAAATAGTATTGATTCGTGGAACAAGTGCAAAGATGCTTTTATCTCTAAGTATTTTCCTCCCACTAAGATCATCTCTCTTAGAAACGATATTATGAATTTCAAGCAACTTTATCATGAACATGTTGCACAAGCTTGGGAGAGGATGAAATTAATGATACGTAATTGCCCTACACATGGTTTGAATCTTTGGATGATTATACAATTTTTTTATGCTGGATTGAATTTTGCTTCTAGAAATCTTTTAGATTCGGCCGCGGGAGGCACTTTTATGGAAATCACTTTAGGAGAAGCTACTAAACTCCTAGATAATATTATGGTTAATTATTCTCAATGGCATACTGAAAGATCTACTAATAAAAAGGTGCATGCGATAGAAGAAATTAATGTTTTGAGTGGAAAGATGGATAAACTTATGAAATTATTTGCTAATAAGAGTGTTTCCTCTGATCCTAATGATATGCCCTTGTGATTGAGAATAATAATGAATCTATGGATGTGAATTTTGTTGGTAGGAACAATTTTGGTAACAACGCATATAGAGGAAATTTCAATCCTAGGCCTTACCCTAGTAATCCCTCTAGTAATTATGGTAATTCCTCCAACAATTCTTATGGAAATTATAATAAGATGCCCTCTGATTTTGAATCTAATATTAAAGAATTTATTACTACACAAAAGAATTTTAATGCTATGATTGAAGAAAAATTGCTTAAGATTGATGATTTGGCTAGGAACGTTGATAGAATTGCTATTGATGTTGATTCTTTGAAACTTAGATCTATTCCACCTAATCATGATATCAATGAGTCTCTCAAAGCCATGAGAATTTCCATCGATGAGTGCAAAGAAAGAACCGCTAGGATGCATGCTAAGAAAGATGCATTTATGAGAGCGTGTTCTTCTAGTTGCTATGAAAATAAAGATGAAGATCCAAAAGTTATTGATGTGTCCCCTATTAAATCTTTGTTTTGCAATATGAATCTTGATAATGATGGGACTGAATATGATCCACCTTTACATAGAAGGTGTTCCAAGAATTCGGAATTTGTTAATCTTGATGCTAAATTTCATAAAAGTGGGATTGAAGAAATTAAAACCCTAGATGTTGCTAAACCCACTATTATGGATTTCAAGGAATTTAACTATGAAAATTGCTCTTTGATTGATTGTATTTCCTTGTTGCAATCCGTGCTAAATTCTCCTCATGCTTATAGTCAAAATAAAGCGTTTACTAAACATAACGTTGATGCCTTGATGCAATCTTATGAAGAAAAACTTGAATTGGAAGTTTCTATCCCTATAAAACTTTATGATGAGTGGGAACCAACTATTAAAATTAAAATTAAAGATCATGAATGCTATGCTTTATGTGATTTGGGTGCTAGTGTTTCCACGATTCCAAAGACTTTGTGTGATTTGTTAGGTTTCCGTGATTTTGATGATTGCTCTCTAAACTTGCACCTTGCGGATTCCAGTATTAAGAAACCTATGGGAAGAATTAATGATATTATTATTGTTGCAAATAGGAATTATGTGCCCATAGATTTTATTGTTCTTGACATAGATTGCAATCCTTCATGTCCTATTATTCTTGGTAGACCTTTCCTTAGAACGATTGGTGCAATTATTGATATGAAGGAAGGAAATATTAGATTCCAATTTTCATTAAGGAAAGGCATGGAACACTTTCCTAGAAAGAAAATTAAATTACCTTATGAATCTATTATGAGAGCCACTTATGGATTGCCTACCAAAGATGGCAATACCTAGATCTATTCTTGCTTGGTATGCCTAGCTAGGGGCGTTAAACGATAGCGCTTGTTGGGAGGAAACCCAATTTTATTTTTATTCCTTGATTTTTGCACCTGTTTAGTAATAAATAATTTATCTAGCCTCTGTTTTTGTTGTGTTTTTTGTGTTTAATTAGCGTTTGTGCCAAGTAGAACCGTTGGGAAGACTTGGGGAAAGTCTTGTTACACTTGTTGTAAAAAACAGAAACTTTAGCACTCACGAGAACTGCTGTCAGTTTTATTTGGAAAGTGATATTTAGTTAATTCTTTTTGCAGATTATTAATAGATAAATTTCTCGCGTCCAGAAATTTATTTTAGAATTTTTGGGGTTCCAGATCTTGCGCTAGCTACAGATTACTACAGACTGTTCTGTTTTTGACAGATTCTGTTTTTCGTGTGTTGTTTGCTTATTTTGATGAATCTATGGCTAGTAAAATAGTTTATAAACGATAGAGAAGTTGGAATACAGTAGGTATAACACAAATATAAATAAATAGTGAGTTCATTACAGTACCTTGAAGTGATCTTTTGTTTTCTTTCGCTAACGGAGCTCACGAGATTTTCGAATTTAAGTTTTGTGTTGTGAAGTTTTCAAGTTTTGGGTAAAGATTTGATTGATTATGGAACAAGGAGTGGCAAGAGCCTAAGCTTGGGGATGCCCATGGCACCCCCAAGATAATCTAAGGACACCTAAAAGCCAAAGCTTGGGGATGCCTTTCGTCTACTTCTATCGGTAACTTTACTTGGAGCTATATTTTTATTTACCACATGATATGTGTTTTGCTTGGAGCGTCTTGTATTATTTGAGTCTTTGCTTTTTAGTTTACCGCAATCACCCTTGCTGTACACACCTTTTGAGATATCCATACATGATTTGGAATTTGTTAGAATACTCTATGTGCTTCACTTATATCTTTTGAGTTATATAATTTTTCTCTAGTACTTCACTTATATCTTTTAGAGCACGGTGGTGGATTTGTTTTATAGAAACTATTGATCTCTCATGCTTCACTTAGATTATTTTGAGAGTATTTATAGCATGGTAATTTGCTTTAAATCCTAATATGCTAGGTATTCAAGAATAAAGAAATTCTCTCATGAGTCTGTTGAATACTATGATAAGTCTGATACTTGATAATTGTTTTGAGATATGAAAATGGTGATATTATAGTCATGCTAGTTGAGTAGTTGTGAATTTGAGAAATACTTGTGTTGAAGCTTGTGATTCCCGTAGCATGCACGTATGGTGAACCATTATGTGATGAAGTCGGAGCATGATTTATTTTTTGATTTCCTTCCTTATGAGTGGCGGTCGGGGACGAGTTATGGTCTTTTCCTACCAATCTATCCCCCTAGGAGCATGCGCGTAATACTTTGCTTTGATAACTTTTAGATTTTTGCAATAAGTATATGAGTTCTTTATGACTAATGTTGAGTCCATGGATTATACGCACTCTCACCCTTCCACCTTTGCTAGCCTCTCTAATACCGCGCACCTTTCGCCGGTATCATACACCCACCATATACCTTCCTCAAAACAGCCACCATACCTACCTATTATGGCATTTCCATAGCCATTCCAAGATATATTGCCATGCAACTTTCCACCGTTCCGTTTATTATGACACACTCCATCATTGTCATATTGCTTAGCATGATCATGTAGTTGACATCGTATTTGTGGCAAAGCCACCATTCATAATTCTTTCATACATGTCACTCATGAGTCATTGCATATCCCGGTACACCACCGGAGGCATTCATATAGAGTCATATTTTGTTCTCAGTATCGAGTTGTAATTGTTGAGTTGTAAGAAAAATAAAAGTGTGATGATCATCATTATTAGAGCATTATCCCAGTGAGGAAAGGATGATGGAGACTATGATTCCCCCACAAGTCGGGATGAGACTCCGGACGAAAAAAAAGAGGCCATAAAAAAAGAGAAAGGGCCCAAATAAAAAAAAGAAAAAGAAAGAAAAAATGAGAGAAAAAGAGAGAAGGGACAATGTTACTATCCTTTTACCACACTTGTGCTTCAAAGTAGCACCATGATCTTCATAGTAGAGAGTCTCTCATGTTATCACTTTCATATACTAGTGGGAATCTTTCATATAGAACTTGGCTTGTATATTCCAATGACGGGCTTCCTCAAAATGCCCTAGGTCTTCATGAGCAAGCAAGTTGGATGCACACCCACTTAGTTTCTTTTTGAGCTTTCATATACTTATAGCTCTAGTGCATCCGTTGCATGGCAATCCCTACTCACTCACATTTATATCTATTGATGGGCATCTCCATAGCACATTGAAACGCCTAGTTGATGTGAGACTATCTTCTCCCTTTTTGTCTTCTCCACAACCACCACTCTATTCCACCTATATTGCAATATCCATGGCTCACGCTCATGTATTGCGTGAAGATTGAAAAGGTTTTGAGAATGTCAAAAGTATGAAACAATTGCTTGGCTTGTCATCAGGGTTGTGCATGATTTAAATATTTTGTGTGGTGAAGATGGAGAATAGCCAGACTATATGATTTTGTTGGGATAACTTTCTTTAGCCATGTTATTTTGAGAAGACATAATTGCTTTGTTAGTATGCTTGAAGTATTATTATTTTTATGTCAATATGAACTATTGTCTTGAATCTTTCAGATCTGAATATTCATACCAAAATTAAGAAGAATTACATTAAAATTATGCCAAGTAGCATTCCGCATCAAAAATTCTGTTTTTAGCATTTACCTACTCGATGACGAGCAGGAATTAAGCTTGGGGATGCTTGATACGTCTCCAACGTATCTATAATTTTTTATTGCTCCATGCTATATTATCTACTTTTTAGACATTATTGGGCTTTATTATCCAATTTTATATTATTTTTGGGACTAACCTATTAACCGGAGGCCCAGCCCAGAATTGTTGTTTTTTGCCTGTTTTAGGGTTTCGAAGAAAAGGAATATCAAACGGACTCCAAACGGAATGAAACCTTCGAGAACGTGATTTTCTCAACAGATAAGACCCGGGAGACTTGGACCCTATGTCAAGGCACGTAACAGGAGGCCACGAGGTAGGGCGCGCCCCCCACCCTCGTGGGCCCCCTGTTGCTCCACCGACGTACTTCTTCCTCCTATATATATCCACGTACCCCCAAACAATTAGAAGAGGAGCCAAAACCCTAATTCCACCGTCGTAACTTTTGGTATCCACGAGATCCCATCTTGGGGCCTGTTCCGGAGCTCCGCCGGAGGGGGCATCAATCACGGAGGGCTTCTATATCAACACCATAGCCTCTCTGATGAAGTGTGAGTAGTTCACCTCAGACCTACGGGTCCATAGCTAGTAGCTAGATGGCTTCTTCTCTCTTTTTGGATCTCAATACAATGTTCTCCCCCTCTCTTGTGGAGATCTATTTGATGTAATCTTCTTTTTGCGGTGTGTTTGTTGAGACCGATGAATTGTGGGTTTATGATCATGTCTATCTATGAATAATATTTGAATCTTCTCTGAATTCTTTTATGTATGATTGGTTATATTTGCAAGTCTCTTAGAATTATCAGTTTGGTTTGGCCTAATAGATTGATCTTTCTTGCAATGGGAGAAGTGCTTAGCTTTGGGTTCAATCTTGTGGTGTCCTTTCCCGGTGACAGTAAGGGCAGCAAGGCATGTATTGTATTGTTGCCATCGAGGATAACAAGATGGGGTTTTCTTCATATTGCATGAGTCTATCCCTCTACATCATGTCATCTTGCTTAAGGCGTTACTCTATTTTTAACTTAATGCTCTAGATGCATGCTGGATAGCGGTCGATGAGTGGAGTAATAGTAGTAGATGCAGGCAGGAGTCGGTCTACTTGTCTCGGACATGATGCCTATATACATGATCATACCTAGATATTCTCATAACTATGCTCAATTCTGTCAATTGCTCAACAGTAATTTGTTCACCCACCGTAGAATACTTATGCGCTCGAGAGAATCCACTATTGAAACCTATGGCCCCAGGGTCTATCTTTATCATATTAATCTCCTACTACTTAGTTATTTCCTTTGCTATTTACTTTGCCTTTATTGTACTTTGCATCTTTATCATAAAAAATCCAAAAATATTATCTTATCATATCAATCAGATCTCACTCTCGTAAGTGGCCCTATAGGGATTGACAACCCCTATTTGCGTTGGTTGCGAGGATTTATTTGTTTTGTGTAGGTGCGAGGGACTCGCGCGTAGCCTCCTACTGGATTGATACCTTGGTTCTCAAAAACTGAGGGAAATACTTACGCTACTTTGCTGCATCATCCCTTCCTCTTCGGGGAAAACCAACGCAGTGCTCAAGAGGTAGCAGTATGTTGTCATTGTGGTTTGACCGATAAAGTTCTTAGTAGAATATGTAGGAACCAATATGAGTATCCAGGTTCCGCTGTTGGTTATTGGCCGGAGATAGTTCTCGAACCAGTAGGGTCCGCACGCTTAACGTTCGATGACGATTTGTATTATGAGTTATGTGTTTCTGCGACGAATATTGTTCGGAGTCCCGGATGCCATCACGGACATGACGAGGAGTCTCGAAATGGTCGAGAGGTAAAGATTGATATATTGGACAAAGGTAGTCGGACACCGGAATGGTTTCTGGACGTTTCAGATATTTATCGGAGTACTGAGGGGTTACCGGAACCCCGCGGGGAAGTAATGGGCCTACATGGGCCATAGGGGAGAGAGGAGGCAGCCCACAAGGGGTAGCTGCACCCCCCCCCTCCCATGGGGAGTCCAAATTGGACTAGGGGAGGGGGCGCCCCCCTTGCTTTCTCCTCCTCCCTCTCCCTTCCCCTTTCCCCTCGATGGTGTTTGTTGAGTTGGCATGGATCGAGATTAGGATTTGTCACTTTGTGTATCGGAGAGGTATCTCTAGGCCCTCTTGGTAATACACATCACTATGAGCCTTGCAAGCAATGTTAATAATGAGTTAGTCACGGGATGGTGCATTATGGAACGTGTAAAGAGACTTGCCGGTGACGAGATTGAACTAGGTATGATGATACCGACCGTCGAATCTCGGGCAAGTAACATACCAATGACAAAGGAACAACGTATGTTGTTATGCGTTTTGATCAATAAAGATCTTCGTATAATATGTAGGAACCAATATGAGCATCCAGGTTCCGCTATTGGTTATTGACCGGAGATGAGTCTCGGCCATGTCTACATAGTTCTCAAACCTGTAGGGTCCGCACGCTCAACGTTTAATGACGATATGTATTATGAGTTATGTGATTTGATGTACCAAAGATTGTTCGGAGTCCCGGATGAGATCACAAACAGGACGAGGAGTCTCTGGGCCCTACCAAACATCACAACATAACTGGGTGATTATAAAGGAGCTCTACAGGTGTCTCCAAAGGTAAATGTTGGGTTGGCGTATTTCGAGATTAGGATTTGTCACTCCGATTGTCGGAGAGGTATCTCTGGGCCCTCTCGGTAATGCACATCACATAAGCCTTGCAAGCATTGCAACTAATGAGTTGGTTGCGAGATGATGTATTACGAAATGAGTAAAGAGACTTGCTGGTAACGAGATTGAACTAGGTATTGAGATATCGATGATCGAATCTCGGGCAAGTAACATACCGATGACAAAGGGAACAACGTATGTTGTTATGCGGTCTGACCGATAAAGATCTTCGTAGAATATGTGGGAGCCAATATGAGCATCCAGGTTCCGCTATTGGTTATTGACCAGAGACATGTCTCGGTCATGTCTACATTGTTCTCGAACCCGTAGGGTCCGCACGCTTAAGGTTTCGATGATAGTTATATTATGAGTTTATGAGTTTTGATGTACCGAAGTTAGTTCGGAGTCCCGGATGTGATCACGGACATAACGAGGAGTCTCGAAATGGTCGAGACATAAAGATTGATATATTGGACGGCTATATTCAGACACCGGAAGTGTTCCGGGTGATTTCGGAGAAAACCGGAGAGCCGGAGGGTTACCGGAACCCTACCGGGAGTAGTAATGGGCCATATGGGCCTTAGTGGAGAGAGGGAAGGGCGCTAGGGTGGGCCGCGCGCTTCCTCCCCCCCTTGGTCCGAATTGGACTAGGAGAAGGGGGGCGGCGCCCCCCTTTCCTTCTCCCTCCCCACTTCTTTCCCCCTCCTAGTAGGAGTCCTACTCCTACTAGGAGGAGGACTCCTCCTGGCGCGCCTATAGGGGCCGGCCGGCCTCCTCCCCTTGCTCCTTTATATACGGGGGTAGGGGGCACCCCAAGACACACAAGTTGATCCACGTGATCGTTTTCTTAGCCGTGTGCGGTGCCCCCTTCCACCATAATCCTCGATAATATTGTAGCGGTGCTTAGGCGAAGCCCTGCGACGGTAGAACCTCAATATCGTCAACACGCCGTCGTGCTGACGGAACTCTTCCCCGACGCTTTGCTGGATCGGAGTCTGGGGATCGTCATCGAGCTGAATGTGTGCTAAAACTCGGAGGTGCCGTAGTTTCCGTGCTTGATCGGTCGGGCCGTGAAGACGTATGACTACATCAACCGCGTTGTGCTAACACTTCCACTGTCAATCTACAAGGGTACGTAGATCACACTCTCCCCTCGTTGCTACGCATCACCATGATCTTGCGTGTGCATAGGAATTTTTTTGAAATTACTACGTTCCCCAACAGTGGCATCCGAGCCTAGGTTTTATGTGTTGATGTTATATGCACGAGTAGAACACAAGTGAGTTGTGGGTGATATAAGTCATACTGCTTACCAGCATGTCATACTTTGGTTCGGCAGTATTGTTGGACGAAGGGGCCCGGACCGACATTACGCGTACGCTTACGCGAGACCGGTTCTCCCGACGTGCTTTGCACAAAGGTGGCTAGCGGGTGTCAGTTTCTCCAACTTTAGTTGAACCGAGTGTGGCTACGCCCGGTCCTTGCGAAGGTTAAAACAACACCAACTTGACAAACTATCGTTGTGGTTTTGATGCGTAGGTAAGATTGGTTCTTGCTTAAGCCCGTAGCAGCCACGTAAAACTTGCAACAACAAAGTAGAGGACGTCTAACTTGTTTTTGCAGGGCATGGTGTGATGTGATATGGTCAAGACATGATGCTAAATTTTATTGTATGAGATGATCATGTTTTGTAACCGAGTTATCGGCAACTGGCAGGAGCCATATGGTTGTCGCTTTATTGTATGCAATGTAACTGCGCTGTAATGCTTTACTTTATCACTAAACGGTAGCGATAGTCGTGGAAGCATAAGATTGGCGAGACGACAATGATGCTACGATGATGATCAAGGTGTCGCGCCGGTGACGATGGTGATCATGACGGTACTTCGGAGATGGAGATCACAAGTACAAGAAGATGATGGCCATATCATATCACTTATATTGATTGCATGTGATGTTTATCTTTTATGCATCTTATCTTGCTTTGATTGATGGTAGCATTATAAGATGATCTCTCACTAATTATCAAGAAGTGTTCTCCCTGAGTATGCACCGTTGCGAAAGTTCTTCATGCTGAGACACCATGTGATGATCGGGTGTGATAGGCTCTACGTTCAAATACAACGGGTGCAAAACAGTTGCACACGCGGAATACTCAGGTTATACTTGACGAGCCAAGCATATACAGATATGGCCTCGGAACACGGAGACCGAAAGGTCGAGCGTGAATCATATAGTAGATATGATCAACATAGTGATGTTCACCAATGAAACTACTCCATCTCACGTGATGATCGCACATGGTTTAGTTGATTTGGATCACGTAATCACTTAGAGGATTATAGGGATGTCTATCTAAGTGGGAGTTCTTTAGTAATATGATTAATTGAACCTAAATTTATCATGAACTTAGTACCTGATAGTATCTTGCTTATTTATGTTTGATTGTAGATAGATGGCCCGTGCTGTTGCTTTGAATTTTAATGCGTTCCTTGAGAAAGCAAAGTTGAAAGATGATGGTAGCAATTACACGGACTGGGTCCGCAACTTTAGGATTATCCTCATTGTTGCACAGAAGAATTACGTCCTGGAAGCACCGCTGGGTGCCAGGCCTGCTGCTGGAGCAACACCAGATGTTATGAACGTCTGGCAGAGCAAAGCTGATGACTACTCGATAGTTCAGTGTGCCATGCTTTACGGCTTAGAATCGGGACTTCAACGACATTTTGAACGTCATGGAGCATATGATATGTTCGAGGAGTTGAAGTTAATATTTCAAGAAAATGCCCAGATTGAGAGATATGAAGTCTCCAATAAGTTCTATAGCTGCAAGATGGAGGAGAACAGTTCTGTCAGTGGGCATATACTCAAAATGTCTGGGTATAATAATCACTTGATTCAATTGGGAGTTAATCTTCCAGATGATTGCGTCATTGACAGAATTCTCCAATCACTGCCACCAAGCTACAAGAGCTTCGTGATGAACTATAATAAGCAAGGGGTGAATAAGACTATTCCCGAGCTCTTCGCAATGCTAAAAGCTGCGGAGGTAGAAATCAAGAAGGAGCATCAAGTGTTGATGGTCAACAAGACCACTAGTTTCAAGAAAAAGGGCAAAGGAAAGAAGAAGGGGAACTTCAAAAAGAACAGCAAGCAAGTTGCTACTCAAGAGAAGAAACCCAAACCTGGACCTAAGCCTGAAACTGAGTGCTTCTACTGCAAGCAGACTGGTCACTGGAAGCGGAACTGCCCCAAGTATTTGGCGGATAAGAAGGATGGCAACGTGAACAAAGGTATATGTGATATACATGTTATTGATGTGTACCTTACTAATGCTCGCAGTAGCACCTGGGTATTTGATATTGGTTCTGTTGCTAATATTTGCAACTCGAAACAGGGACTACAGATTAAGCGAAGATTGGCCAAGGACGAGGTGACGATGCGCGTGGGAAATGGTTCTAAAGTCGATGTGATCGTGGTCGGCACGCTACCTCTACATCTACCTTCGGGATTAGTATTAGACCTAAATAATTGTTATTTGGTGCCAGCGTTAAGCATGAACATTATATTTGGATCTTGTTTGATGCGAAACGGTTATTCATTTAAATCAGAGAATAATGGTTGTTCTATTTATATGAGTAATATATTTTATGGTCATGCACCCTTAAAGAGTGGTCTATTCTTATTGAATCTCGATAGTAGTGACACACATATTCATAATGTTGAAGCCAAAAGATGCAGAGTTGATAATGATAGTGCAACTTATTTGTGGCACTGTCGTTTGGGTCATATCGGTGTAAAGTGAATGAAGAAACTCCATACTGATGGGCTTTTGGAACCACTTGATTATGAATCACTTGGTACTTGCGAACCGTGCCTTATGGGTAAGATGAAAAAAACACCGTTCTCCGGTACTATGGAGAGAGCAACAGATTTGTTGGAAATCATACATACAGATGTATGTGGTTCGATGAATGTTGAGGCTCGTGGCGGATATCGTTATTTTCTCACCTTCACATATGACTTAAGCAGATATGGGTATATCTACTTAATGAAACATAAGTCTAAAACATTTGAAAAGTTCAAAGAATTTCAGAGTGAAGTTGAAAATCATTGTAACAAGAATATAAAATTCCTACGATCTGATCGTGGAGGAGAATATTTGAGTTACGAGTTTGGTGTACATTTGAAACAATGTGGAATAGTTTCGCAACTCACGCCACCCGGAACACCACAGCGTAATGGTGTGTCTAAACGTCGTAATCGTACTTTACTAGATATGGTGCGATCTATGATGTCTCTTACTGATTTACCGGTATCGTTTTCGGGTTATGCTCTAGAGACGGCCGCATTCACGTTAAATAGGGCACCATCAAAATCCGTTGAGACGACGCCTTATGAACTGTGGTTTGGCAAGAAACTAAAGTTGTCGTTTCTGAAAGTTTGGGGTTGCGATGCTTATGTGAAAAAGCTTCAACCTGATAAGCTCAAACCCAAATCGGAGAAATGTGTCTTCATAGGATATCCAAAGGAAACTATTGGATACACCTTCTATCACAGATCCGAAGGCAAAACCTTTGTTGCTAAATTCGGAAACTTTCTAGAAAAGGAGTTTCTCTCAAAAGAAGTGAGTGGGAGGAAAGTAGAACTTGATGAGGTAACTGTACCTTCTCCCTTATTGGAAAGTAGTACATCACAGAAACCAGTTTCTGTGACACCTACACCAATTAGTGAGGAAGCTAATGAAGATGATCATGAAGCTTTAGAACAAGATACTACTGAACCTCGTAGATCAACCAGAGTAAGATCCGCACCAGAATGGTATGGTAATCCTGTTCTGGAAGTCATGCTACTAGATCATGATGAACCTACGAACTATGGAGAAGCGATGATGAGCCCAGATTCTGAAAAATGGCTTGAAGCCATGAAATCTGAGATGGGATCCATGTATGAAAACAAAGTATGGACTTTGGTTGACTTGCCCAATGATCGGCAAGCAATTGAGAATAAATGGTTCTTTAAGAAGAAGACTGACACTGACGGTAATGTTACTGTCTACAAAGCTCGACTTGTCGCAAAAGGTTTTTGACAAGTTCAATGGATTGACTACGATGAGACCTTCTCACCCGTAGCGATGCTTAAGTCTGTCCGAATCATGTTAGCAATTGCCGCATTTTATGATTATGAAATTTGGCAGATGGATGTCAAAACTGCATTCCTGAATGGATTTCTGCAAGAAGAGTTGTATATGATGCAACCGGAAGGTTTTGTCGATCCAAAGGGAGCTAACAAAGTGTGCAAGCTCCAGTGATCCATTTATGGACTGATGCAAGCCTCTCGGAGTTGGAATAAACGCTTTGATAGTGTGATCAAAGCATTTGGTTTTGTACAGACTTTTGGAGAAGCCTGTATTTACAAGAAAGTGAGTGGGAGCTCTGTAGCATTTCTGATATTATATGTAGATGACATATTGCTAATCGGAAATGATATAGAATTTCTAGATAGCATAAAGGGATACTTGAATAAGAGTTTTTCAATGAAAGATCTCGGTGAAGCTGCTTACATATTGGGCATTAAGATCTATAGAGATAGATCAAGACGCTTAATTGGACTTTCAAAAAGCACATACCTTGACAAAGTTTTGAAGAAGTTCAAAATGGATCAAGCAAAGAAAGGATTCTTGCCTATGTTACAAGGTGTGAAATTGAGTAAGACTCAATCCCCGACCAATGCAGAAGATAGAGAGAAAATGAAAGATGTTCCCTATGCTTCAGCCATAGGCTCTATCATGTATGCAATGCTGTGTACCAGACCTGATGTGTGTCTTGCTATAAGTCTAGCAGGGAGGTACCAAAGTAATCCAGGAGTGGATCACTGGACAGCGGTCAAGAACATCCTGAAATACCTGAAAAGGACTAAGGATATGTTTCTCATATATGGAGGTGACAAAGAGCTCATCGTAAATGGTTACGTTGATGCAAGCTTTGACACTGATCTGGACGATTCTAAATCACAAACCGGATACGTGTTTACATTAAACGGTGGAGCTGTCAGTTGGTGCAGTTCTAAACAAAGCGTTGTGGCGGATCTACATGTGAAGCGGAGTACATAGCTGCTTCGGAAGCAGCAAACGAAGGAGTCTGGATGAAGGAGTTCATATCTGATCTAGGTGTCATACCTAGTGCATCGGGTCCAATGAAAATCTTTTGTGACAATACTGGTGCAATTGCCTTGGCAAAGGAATCCAGATTTCACAAGAGAACCAAGCACATCAAGAGACGCTTCAATTCCATCCGGGATCTAGTCCAGGTGGGAGACATAGAGATTTGCAAGATACATACGGATCTGAATGTAGCAAACCCGTTGACTAAGCCTCTTCCACGAGCAAAACATGATCAGCACCAAAGCTCCATGGGTGTTAGAATCATTACTGTGTAATCTAGATTATTGACTCTAGTGCAAGTGGGAGACTGGAGGAAATATGCCCTAGAGGCAATAATAAAGTTATTATTTATTTCTTTATTTCATGATATTGCACCTGTTGAGTTAGAATATATTGATGTCACAATTAAACTTGCCAATAGAGATACTATTTCACCAATGGGAATTGTTAGAGATGGTGAAGTCTTGTGTGGGAAAACTAAATATCATGCTGATTTTCTGGTTCTTGGTTCCCCACAAGATAGCTTTTGTCCCATTATATTTGGTAGACCCATCTTAAACACTATTAATGCTACCATAGATTGCAAAAGGGGTGTTGTTACTATCGGTTTAGATGATATGACTCATGAATTTAATTTCTTCAAATTTAGTAGACAACACCGTGAAGAAGAATTACCTAGTAAGGATGAAATTATTGGTCTTGCTTCTCTTGCCGTACCTCCTAGTGATCTTTTATAGCAATATTTGCTAGACCATGAAAATGACATGTTTATGAATGAAAGAAGGGAAATAGATGAAGTATTCTTTAAACAGGAACCTATTCTGAAACACAATTTGCCTGTTGAAATCCTAGGGGATCCTCCTCCACCCAAGGGTGATCCCGTGTTTGAGCTTAAACCGTTACCTGATACTCTTAAATATGCTTATCTTGATGAGAAAAAGATATATCATGTTATTATTAGTGCTAACCTTTCAGAGCATGAGGAGGAGAGATTATTGAAAACTTTGAAGAAGCACCATGCTGCTATTGGGTATACTCTTGATGATCTTAAGGGCATTAGTCCCACTCTATGTCAACATAAAATTAATTTGAAAGAAGATGCTAAACCAGTTCGTGATCATCAACGACGGCTGAATCCTAAAATGAAAGAAGTGGTAAGAAAGGAAATACTAAAGCTCCTTGAGGCAGGTATAATCTGTTGGGGATTGTAGAAGAAATTTAAAATTTTGTACGCATCACCAAGATCAATCTATGGAGTCATCTAGAAACGAGGGGAAGAGGAGTGCATCTACATACCCTTGTAGATCGCGAGCGGAAGCGTTCAAGAGAACGGGGATGAAGGAGTCGTACTCGTCATGATCCAAATCACCGATGATCCTAGCACCGAACGGACGGCACCTCCGCGTTCAACACACGTACGGAGCGAGGTCGTCTCCCGCGCCTTGATCCAGCAAGGAGGAGGGAGAGGTTGAGGAAGAGGGCTCCAACAACAACACGACGGCTTGGTGGTGGTGGAGCAGCAGTACTCCAACAGCGCTTCACCAAGCTCTTGCGGAGGAGGAGAGGTGTTGGGGAGGGGAGGGGTTGCGCCTTAGATGTCGTAGTCAGCCCTCCCCTTGCCCCCTCTATTTATAGGGGAAGGAGGAAGGGGGCCGGACCCCTCTAGATGAGATCTAGAGGGGGGGGCGGCGGCCAAGGGGAGGGGGCTTGCCCCCCAAGCAAGGGGGCGCCCCCTTTAGGGTTTCCCTCCCCCCCAACCCTAGGCGCATGGGCCCATGGGGGGATGCGCCCAGCCCATGTAGGGCTGGTTCCCTTTCCTCTACGGCCCATTAGGCCCTCCGAGTGAGGTGGCCCCTCCCGGTGGACCCCCGGAACCCCTCCCGTGGCCCCGATACAATACTGATATGCCCCCGAACCTTTCCGGTGACCGTATGACAACTTCCTACATATAAATCTTCACCTCCGGACCATTTTGGAACTCCTCGTGGCATCCGGGATCTCATCCGGGACTCCGAACAACATTCGGTAATCACATACAAGTCTTCCTAATAACCCTAGCGTCATCGAACCTTAAGTGTGTAGACCCTACGGGTTCGGGAACCATGCAGACATGACCGAGACAACTCTCCGGCCAATAACCAACAGCGGGATCTAGATACCCATGTTGAATCCCACATGTTCCACGATGATCTCATCGGATAAACCACGATGTCGAGGATTCAAGCAATCCCGTATACAATTCCCTTTGTCAATCGGTACATTACTTGCCCGAGATTCGATCGTCGGTATCCCAATACCTCGTTCAATCTCATTACCGGCAAGTCACTTTACTCGTTCCATAATGCATGATCCCGTGACCAACTACTTAGTCACACTGAGCTCATTATGATGATGCATTACCGAGTGGGCCCAAAGATACCTCTCTGTCATACGGAGTGACAAATCCCAGTCTCGATTCATGCCAACCCAACAGACACTTTCAGAGATACCTGTAGTGTACCTTTATAGCCACCCGGTTACGTTGTGACGTTTGGTACACCCAAAGCACTCCTGCGGTATCTGGGAGCTGCACAATCTCGTGGTCTAAGGAAATGATACTTGACACTTAGAAAAGCTCTATCAGACGAATTACACGATCTTGTGCTATGCTTAGGATTGGGTCTTGTCCATCACATCATTCTCCTAATGATATGATCCCGTTATCAATGACATACAATGTCCATGGTCAGGAAACCGTAACCATCTATTGATCAACGAGCTAGTCAACTAGAGGCTCACTAGGGACATGTTGTGGTCTATGTATTCACACATGTATTACGATTTCCGGATAACACAATTATAGCATGAACAATAGACAATTGTCATGAACAAGGAAATATAATAATAACCATTTTAGTATTGCCTCTAGGGCATATTTCCAACAGTCTCCCACTTGCACTAGAGTCAATAATCTAGTTACATTGTGATGAATCGAACATCCATAGAGTTCTGGTGTTGATCATGTTTTGCTCGAGGAAGAGGTTTAGTCAACGGATCTGCGACATTCAGGTCCGTATGCACTTTACAAATATCTATGTCTCCATTTTGAACATTTTCACGAATGGAGTTGAAGCGACGCTTGATATGCCTGGTCTTCCTGTGAAACCTGGGCTCCTTGGCAAGGGCAATAGCTCTAGTGTTGTCACAGAAGAGAGTCATCGGGTCCGACGCATTGGGAATAACTCCTAGGTCGGTAATGAACTCCTTCACCCAGATTGCTTCTTGTGCTGCCTCCGAGGCTTCCATGTACTCCGCTTCACATGTAGATCCCGCCACAACGCTTTGCTTGCAACTGCACCAGCTGACTGCCCCACCATTCAAAATATACACATATCCGGTTTGTGACTTGGAGTCATCCAGATCTGTGTCGAAGCTAGCATCGACGTAACCCTTTACGACGAGCTCTTCGTCACCTCCATAAATGAGAAACATATCCTTAGTCCTTTTCAGGTACTTCAGGATATTCTTGACCGCTGTCCAGTGTTCCATGCCGGGATTACTTTGGCACCTTTCTACCAAACTTACGGCAAGGTTTACATCAGGTCTGGTACACAGCATGGCATACATAATAGACCCTATGGCCGAGGCATAGGGGACAACACTCATCTTTTCTCTATCTTCTGCCGAGGTCGGGCATTGAGCCATGCTCAATCTCGTACCTTGCAACACAGGCAACAACCCCTTCTTTGACTGATCCATATTGAACTTCTTCAATATCTTGTCAAGGTACGTACTCTGTGAAAGACCAATGAGGTGTCTCGATCTATCTCTATAGATCTTGATGCCTAATATATAAGCAGCTTCTCCAAGATCCTTCATTGAAAAACACTTGTTCAAGAAGGCCTTTATGATTTTCAAGAATTCTATATCATTTCCCATCAATAGTATGTCATCCACATATAATATGAGAAATGCTACAGAGCTCCCACTCACTTTCTTGTAAACACAGGCTTCTCCATAAGTCTGTGTAAACCCAAACACTTTGATCATCTCATCAAATTGAATGTTCCAACTCCGAGATGCTTGCACCAGCCCATATATTGAGCGTTGGAGCTTGCACACCTTGTCGGCATTCTTAGGATCGACAAAACCTTCTGGCTGCATCATATACAATTCTTCCTTAAGGAAACCATTGTAGTCAACCCCTTGAACTTGTCGATAACCCTTAGCGACAAGCCGAGCCTTATAGATGGTCACATTACCATCCGCGTCTGTCTTCTTCTTAAAGATCCGTTTATTTTCTATGGCTTGCCGATCATCGGGCAAGTCAGTCAAAGTCCATACTTCGTTTTCATACATGGATCCTATCTCAGATTTCATGGCTTCCAGCCATTTGTCGGAATCTGGGCCCGCCATTGCTTCTTCATAGTCCGAAGGTTCACCATTGTCCAACAACATGATTTCCAGGACAGGGTTGCCGTACCACTCTGGTGCGGAACGTGTCCTTGTGGACCTACGAAGTTCAGTAGCAACTTGATCTGAAGTTTCATGATCATCATCATTAACTTCCTCTCTAGTCGGTGCAGGCACCTCAGGAACATTTTCCTGAGCTGCGCCACTCTCCAGTTCAAAAGGCAATACTTCATCAAGTTCTACTTTCCTCCCACTTACTTCTTTCGAGAGAAACTCTTTCTCTAGAAAGGATCCATTCTTGGCAACAAAGATCTTGCCTTCGGATCTGAGGTAGAAGGTATACCCAATAGTTTCTTTAGAGTATCCTATGAAGACGCATTTTTCCGATTTGGGTTCGAGCTTTTCAGGTTGAAGTTTCTTCATGTAAGCATCGCATCCCCAAACTTTTAGAAACGACAGCTTACGTTTCTTCCCAAACCATAATTCATACGGTGTCGTCTCAATGGATTTCGACGGAGCCCTATTTAAAGTGAATGCGGCAGTCTCTAAAGCATAGCCCCAAAATGGCAGCGGAAAATCGGTAAGAGACATCATAGATCGCACCATATCTAATAGAGTGCGATTACGACGTTCGGACACACCGTTACGCTGAGGTGTTCCAGGCGGCGTGAGTTGTGAAACTATTCCACATTTCCTTAAGTGCGTGCCAAATTCGTGACTCAAATATTCTCCCCCCACGATCTGATCGCAAGAACTTGATTTTCTTGTCACGTTGATTCTCAACCTCACTCTGAACTTTTCAAAGGTCTCAGACTTGTGTTTCATTAAGTAGACATACCCATATCTACTCAAGTCATCAGTGAGGGTGAGAACATAACGATAGCCATCGCGAGCCTCAACACTCATTGGACCGCACACATCAGTATGTATGATTTCCAATAAGTTGGTTGCTCGCTCCATTGTTCCAGAGAATGGAGTCTTGGTCATTTTGCCCATGAGGCATGGTTCGCACGTGTCAAATGATTCATAATCAAGAGACTCCAAAAGTCCATCTGCATGGAGTTTCTTCATGCGTTTGACACCTATGTGACCAAGGCGGCAGTGCCACAAGTATGTGGGACTATCATTATCAACCTTACATCTTTTGGTATTCACACTATGAATATGTGTAACATAATGTTCGAGATTAAATAAGAATAAACCATTGACCAGTGGGGCATGACCATAAAACATATCTCTCATATAAATAGAACAACCATTATTCTCGGATTTAAATGAGTAGCCATCTTATATTAAACGAGATCCTGATACAATGTTCATGCTCAAAGCTGGCACTAAATAACAATTATTGAGGTTTAAAACTAATCCCGTAGGTTAATGTAGAGGTAGCGTGCCGACGGCGATCACATCGACCTTGGAACCATTCCCGACGCGCATCGTCACCTCGTCCTTCGCCAGTCTCCACTTATTCCGCGGCTCCTGTTTTGAGTTACAAATATGAGCAACCGCACCGGTATCAAATACCCAAGAGCTACTACGAGTACTGGTAAGGTACACATCAATGACATGTATATCACATATACCTTTGGTGTTGTCAGCCTTCTTGTCCGCTAAGTACTTGGGGCAGTTCCGCTTCCAGTGACCACTTCCCTTGCAATAAAAACACTCAGTCTCGGGCTTGGGTCCATTCTTTGGCTTCTTCCCGGCAGCTTGCTTACTGGGCGCGGCAACTCCCTTGCCGTCCTTCTTGAAGTTCTTTTTGCCCTTGCCTTTCTTGAACTTAGTGGTTTTATTTACCATCAACACTTGATGTTCCTTTTTGATTTCCACCTCCGCTGATTTCAGCATTGAATATACCTCAGGAATGGTCTTTTCCATCCCCTGCATATTGAAGTTCATCACAAAGCTCTTGTAGCTAGGTGGGAGCGACTGATGGATTCTGTCAACGACCGCATCATCCGGGAGATTAACTCCCAGCTGAGACAAGCGGTTGTGCAACCCAGACATTTTGAGTATGTGCTCGCTGACGGAACTGTTCTCCTCCATCTTACAACTGTAGAACTTGTCGGAGACTTCATATCTCTCGACCCGGGCATGAGCTTGGAAAACCATTTTCAGCTCTTGGAACATCTCATATGCTCTGTGTTGCTCAAAATGCTTCTGGAGCCCCGATTCTAAGTTGTAAAGCATGCCGCACTGAACCAGGGAGCAATCATCAGCACGGGACTGCCAAGCGTTCATAACGTCTTGGTTTGCTGGGGGTGGTGCTTCACCTAGCGGTGCTTCAAGGACATATGCTTTCTTGGCAGCTATGAGGATGATCCTCAAGTTCCGGACTCAGTCCGTATAGTTGCTACCATCGTCTTTCAGCTTGGTTTTCTCTAGGAACGCGTTGAAGTTGAGGACAACATTAGCATGGGCCATTTGATCTACAAGACATATTGTAAAGATTTTAGACTAAGTTCATGATAATTAAGTTCATCTAATCAAATTATTTAATGAAATCCCACTCAGATAGACATCCCTCTAGTCATCTAAGTGATACATGATCTGATTCGACTAGGCCATGTCCGATCATCACGTGAGACGGACTAGTCATCATCGGTGAACATCTTCATGTTGATCGTATCTTCTATATGACTCATGTTCGACCTTTCGGTCTTCCGTGTTCCGAGGCCATGTCTGTACATGCTAGGCTCGTCAAGTCAACCTAAGTGTTTTGTGTGTGTAAATTTGGCTTACACCCGTTGTATGCGAACGTTAGAACCTATCACACCCGATCATCACGTGGTGCTTCGGAACAACGGACCTTAGCAACGGCGCACAGTTAGGGGGAACACTTTCTTGAAATTATTGTGAGGGGTCATCTTATTTATGCTACCGTCGTTCTAAGCAAATAAGATGTAAAACATGATAAACATCACATGCAATCAAATAGTGACATGATATGGCCAATATCATTTTGCTCCTTTTTGATCTCCATCTTTGGGGCGCCATGATCATCGTCGTCACCGGCATGACACCATGATCTCCATCATCATGATCTCCATCATCGTGTCTTCATGAAGTTGTCTCGTCAACTATTACTTCTACTACTATGGCTAATAGTTAGCGACAAAGTAAAGTAATTACATGACGTATAAGTTGACACGCAGGTCATAAATAAATTAAGACAACTCCTATGGCTCCTGCCGGTTGTCATACTCATTGACATGCAAGTCGTGATTCCTATTACAAGAACATGATCAATCTCATACATCACATATATCATTCATCACATCCTTTTGGCCATATCACATCACACGGCATATGCTGCAAAAACAAGTTAGACGTCCTCTAATTGTTGTTGCAAGTTTTTACGTGGCTGCTATAGGTTTCTAGCAAGAACGTTTCTTACCTACGCCAAAACCACAACGTGATATGCCAATTTCTATTTACCCTTCATAAGGACCCTTTTCATCGAATCTGATCCGACTAAAGTGGGAGAGACAGACACCCGCTAGCCACCTTATGCAACTAGTGCATGTCATTCGGTGGAACCAGTCTCACGTAAGCGTATGTGTAAGGTCGGTCCGGGCCGCTTCATCCCAAGATGCCGCCGAATGAAGATAAGACTAGTAACGGCAAGTAAATTGACAAAATCGACGCCCACAACAACTTGTGTTCTACTCATGCATAGAAACTACGCATAGACCTAGCTCTAATACCATTGTTGGGGATCGTAGCAGAAATTTAAAATTTTCTACGCATCACTAAGATCAATCTATGGAGTCATCTAGCAACGAGGGGAAGAGGAGTGCATCTACATACCCTTGTAGATCGCGAGCGGAAGCGTTCAAGAGAACGGGGATGAAGGAGTCGTACTCGTCATGATCCAAATCACCGATGATCCTAGCACCGAACGGACGGCACCTCCGCGTTCAACACACATACCGAGAAAGGACATCTCCCGTGCCTTGATCCAGTAAGGAGGAGGGAGAGGTTGAGGAAGAGGGCTCCAACAGCAGCACGACGGCTTGGTGGTGGTGGAGCAGCAGTACTCCGGCAGGGCTTTGCCAAGCTCTTGCGGAGGAGGAGAGGTGTTGGGGAGGGGAGGGGTTGCGCCTTAGATGTCGTAGTCAGCCCTCCCCTTGCCCCCTCTATTTATAGGGGAAGGAGGAAGGGGGCCGGCCCCCTCTAGATGAGATCTAGAGGGGGGCGGCGGCCAAGGGGAGGGGGCTTGCCCCCCCCCCAAGCAAGGGGGGCGCCCCCTTTAGGGTTCCCCCCCCCCCAACCCTAGGTGCATGGGCCCATGGGGGGATGCGCCCAGCCCATGTAGGGCTGGTTCCCTTTCCTCTACGGCCCATTAGGCCCTCCGAGAGAGGTGGCCCCTCCCGGTGGACCCTCGGAACCCCTCTAGTGGCCCCGGTACAATACCGATATGCCCCCGAACCTTTCCGGTGACCGTATGACAACTTCCTACATATAAATCTTCACCTCCGGACCATTCTGGAACTCCTCATGGCGTCCGGGATCTCATCCGGGACTCCGAACAACATTCGGTAATCACATACAAGTCTTCCTAATAACCCTAGCGTCATCGAACCTTAAGTGTGTAGATCCTACGGGTTCGGGAACCATGCAGACATGACCGAGACAACTCTCCGGCCAATAATCAACAGTGGGATCTGGATACCCATGTTGAATCCCACATGTTCCACGATGATCTCATCGGATGAACCACGATGTCGAGGATTCAAGCAATCCCGTATACAATTCCCTTTGTCAATCGGTACATTACTTGCCCGAGATTCGATCGTCGGTATCCCAATACCTCGTTCAATCTCGTTACCGGCAAGTCACTTTACTCGTTCCGTAATGCATGATCCCGTGACCAACTACTTAGTCACACTGAGCTCATTATGATGATGCATTACCGAGTGGGCCCAGAGATACCTCTCCGTCATGCGGAGTGACAAATCCCAGTCTCGATTCATGCCAACCCAACAGACACTTTCGGAGATACCTGTAGTGTACCTTTATAGCCACCCAGTTACGTTGTGACGTTTGGTACACCCAAAGCACTCCTACGGTATCTGGGAGTTGCACAATCTCGTGGTCTAAGGAAATGATACTTGACACTTAGAAAAGCTCTATCAGACGAACTACACGATCTTGTGCTATGCTTAGGATTGGGTCTTATCGATCACATCATTCTCCTAATGATATGATCCCGTTATCAATGACATCCAATGTCCATGGTCAGGAAACCTTTACCATCTATTGATCAACGAGCTAGTCAACTAGAGGCTCACTAGGGACATGTTGTGGTTTATGTATTCACACATGTATTACGATTTCCGGATAACACAATTATAGCATGAACAATAGACAATTGTCATGAACAAGGAAATATAATAATAACCATTTTATTATTGCCTCTAGGGAATATTTCCAACATAATCTATCTCATTGCTGATAGTCAGTGAGTAAGTCATGTCCATTGTGTCCCTAAGAAGGGAGGTATTACTGTCGTTCCTAATGATAAAGATGAATTGATTCCTCAAAGAATTATTACAGGTTATAGGATGGTAATTGATTTCCGCAAATTAAATAAGGCTGCTAAAAAGGATCATTACCCATTACCTTTTATCGATCAAATGCTAGAAAGATTATCCAAACATACACATTTTTGCTTTCTAGATGGTTATTCTGGTTTCTCTCAAATACCTGTGTCAGCCAAAGATCAATCAAAGACTACTTTTACTTTCCCTTTTGGTACTTTTGCTTATAGACGTATGCCTTTTGGTTTATGTAATGCACCTGCTACCTTTCAAAGATGCATGATGGCTATATTCTCTGACTTTTGTGAAAAGATTTGTGAGGTTTTCATGGACGATTTCTCCGTCTATGGATCTTCTTTTGATGATTGCTTGAGCAACCTTGATTGAGTTTTGCAGAGATGTGAAGAAACTAATCTTGTCTTGAATTGGGAAAGTGTCACTTTATGGTTAATGAAGGTATTTTCTTGGGGCACAAAGTTTCTGAAAGAGGTATTGAGGTTGATAAAGCCAAGGTTGATGCTATTGAGAAGATGCCATGTCCCAAGGATATCAAAGGTATAAGATGTTTCCTTGGTCGTCCCGGATTTTATAGGAGGTTCATTAAGGACTTCTCATAAATTTATCGGCCTCTGACTAATTTATTACAAAAAGATATACCATTTGTCTTTGATGATGATTGTGCAGAAGAATTTGAAATACTTAAAGCATTGATCTCTGCACCCATTGTTCAGCCACCTGATTGGAATTTACCCTTTGAAATTATGTGTGATGCTAGTGATTATGCTGTAGTTGCTGTTCTAGGGCAAAGAGTTGATAAGAAATTAAATGTTATTCAATATGCTAGTAAAACCCTAGACAATGCTCAAAGAAATTATGCTACTACTGAAAAGGAATTCTTAGCAGTTCTATTTGCTTGTGATAAGTTCAGACCTTATATTGTTGATTCTAAAGTAACTATTCACACTGATCATGCTGCTATTAAATATCTTATAGAAAATAAAGATGCTAAACCTAGACTTATTAGATGGGTTCTCTTGCTACAAGAATTTGACTTACATATTGTTGATAGAAAGGGAGCTGAGAACCCCGTTGCAGACAACTTGTCTAGGCTAAAATGTGCTTGATGACCCACTACCTATTGATGATAGCTTTCCTCATGAGCAATTAAATGTCATAAATACTTCTCATGCTGCTCCATGGTATGCTGATTATGCTAATTACATTGTTGCTAAGTTTATACCAGCTAGTTTCACATACCAGCAAAAGAAAAAGTTCTTCTATGATTTGAGGCATTACTTTTGGGATGACCCACATCTTTATAAAGGAGTAGATGGTGTTATTAGACGTTGTGTACCTGAGCATGAACAGGAACAGATCCTACACAAGTGTGACTCCGAAGCTTATGGAGGACACCATGCTGGAGATAGAACTGCACATAAGGTATTGCAATCTGGTTTTTATTGGCCTACACTCTTCAAGGATGCTCGTAAGTTTGTCTTATCTTGTGATGAATGTCAAAGAATTGGTAATATTAGTAGACGTCAAGATATGCCTATGAATTATTCACTCGTTATTGAACCATTTGATGTTTGGGGCTTTGACTATATGGGACCTTTTCCTTCCTCTAATGGATATACACATATTTTAGTTGCTGTTGATTACGTTACTAAGTGGGTGGAATCTATTACAACTAGTAGTGTTGATCATAACACTTCTATTAGAATGCTTAAAGAAGTTATTTTTCCAAGATTTGGAGTCCCTAGATATTTAATGACTGATGGTGGTTCACATTTTATTCATGGTGCTTTCCGTAAAATGCTTGCTAAATATGATGTTAATCATAGAATTGCATCTCCTTATCACCCACAGTCTAGTGGTCAAGTAGAATTGAGTAATAGAGATATCAAATTAATTTTGCAAAAGACTGTTAATAGATCTAGAAAAAATTGGTCCAAGAAATTTGATGATGCATTATGGGCCTATAGAACTGCATATAAAAATCCTATGGGTATGTCTCCATATAAAATGGTTCATGGAAAAGCATGTCACTTACCTCTCGAACTAGAACACAAGGCATATTGGGCTATTAAAGAACTCAATTATGATTTCAAACTTGCCGATGAGAAGAGGTTATTTGATATTAGCTCACTTGATGAATGGAGAACACAAGCCTATGAAAATGCCAAGTTGTTTAAAGAAAAGGTTAAAAGGTGGCATGACAAAAGAATACAAAAGCGTGAGTTTAATGTAGGTGATTATGTATTGCTATACAACTCTCGTTTAAGATTTTTTGCCAGAAAACTTCTCTCTAAATGGGAAGGTCCTTACGTTATCGAGGAGGTCTATCGTTTCGGTGCCATAAAAATCAACAACTTCAAAGGCACAAATCCAAAGGTGGTGAACGGTCAAAGAATCAAACATTATATCTCAGGTAATCCCATAAATGTTGAACCCAATGTTACTGAAACCGTAACCCCGGAGGAATACATAAGGGACACTTTCCGGAACATTTCAGACTCCAAAAAGGAATAGGTATGTGGTACGGTAAGTAAACCGACTCCAAAACAGTTTTAAGGCAATATTTCTCCGTTTTGGAATATTTAGAAAAATAGAAAAATAAGAAGCAGTCCGGGAAGGACACGAGGGCTCCACGAGGGTGGAGGGCGCGCCCTACCCCCCTGGGCGCGCCCCCTACCTCGTGGGCACCTTGTGCGCTCTCTGGACTCCATTTTCTTACACGACACGTATTTTGGTCGGTAAAATTTCATTATATAATCTCTCGGGGGTTTTGACTCCCGTATCACGCAATTACCCTCTATTTGTGTTTTGAGCTGTTGCTGCTACAGATTAGAGCAAGATGTCTTCGCAAGAGTCAGTCGGGGAGAGTCGGGTGTCTCATCCGGCACCGAGATCAATGACAAACAATAATGTTGACCTCCTTGGGTCAGCAACGGAGGAAGAGATGGAGGCTAACTTGAAGAGGATAGATGCCATGGAAGAGGATCAAGAAGTCACTTCCCGCTTCCAAGCTGGATTCACAATGGGAGAACTGCAGAGCTCGGCTATTCCAAACTCGTTTATCCCTTGAAATGTTAGATTTCTTTATTATGAGAATATGAAAAAGAGTGTCACTGGTTCTCCCACAGCTATGCAGCACCCTTGGGTGCAGGGAGCTTTGGCTGTTACAGGAAAAATCCGAAAGGAAATAATGGACCCCAAGCAGCAAGTCAATAAGCTCGAGGAGGAGAATCGTATCCTGAGGGGCATCATCGCCAAGAATATCACATCACCATCCCCGAAAAGAGAGACATAATCACATCGGTATGGGCACTCCCCTTGGCAACTGCCAAGCTTGGGGAGTGCCCCGGTATCATATCACCATCACTTTTACCTTTACCGTTTTTCTTAGTTCGATCCTTTTGGTAATATCTTGATCTAGTAGAATAAAAGTTCTTAGTGTGATCTAGTTGTGATTTTGCTTTATAATCCTTCTATGTAATCGAGTCCGTGAGCTATATAATAAAGATTAGTGTTGAGTCAAGGGCTTGATTATTTTGCCATGATCCTAAGGTAACAAAAGAAAAGAGAAAGAAATAAAAAGAAACAAAGATATCATGTGAGTCTTATGGAGAGTAATGAGCTCACATAGAAAAAGTATGATGAATAAAAGTTGTTGAGAGTTGACAAGCATAGTTTTGGTCATCGTTGCAATTAATAGGAAGTAATAAAGAAAGAGAGGTCTTCACATATAAATATACTATCTTGGACATCTTTTATGATTGTGAGCACTCATTAAAATATGACATACTAAAGAGTTGACGTTGGACAAGGAAGACAACATAATAGGTTATGTTTTCTTACATTTGAGATAAATTATATTGTCATGGATCATCCAACATGGTTGATCTTGCCTTTCTCCCTCATGCTAGCCAAATTCATCGCACCAAGTAGAGATACTACTTGTGCTTCCAAATACCCTTAAACCGGTTTTGCCATCAGAGTCCACCATACCTACCTATGGATTGAGTAAGATCCTCCAAGTAAGTTGTCATCGGTGCAAGCAATAAAAATTGCTCTCTAAATATGTATGACTTATTAGTGTGGGGGAAAATAAGCTTTATACGATCATGTGATATGGAAGAAATAAAAGCGACATACTACATAATAAAGGTCCATATCACAAGTGGCAATATAAAGTGACGTTCTCTTTCATTAAGACTTTGTGCATCCAACCATTAAAGCGCATGACAACCTCTGCTTCCCTCTGCGAAGGGCCTATCTTTTACTTTTATCTCCTACCTTGAATAAGAGTCATGGTGATCTTCACCCTTCCTTTTTACATTTCATCCTTTGGCAAGCACAGTATGTTGGAAAGATCCTGGTATATATGGCTAATTGGATGTGAGTTTTCATGAACTATTATTGTTGACATTACCCTTGAGGTAAAACGTTCGGAGGAAAAACTATAAGCCCCTATCTTTCTCTGTGTCCGATTAAAATTCCATGCCCATAAGTATTGCGTGAGTGTCAGCAATTGTGAAATACTATATGATAGTTGAGTATGTGGACTTGCTGAAAAGCTCTTATACATTGACTCTTTCCTATGTTATGATAAATTGCAATTGCTCCAATGACTGAGATTATAGTTTGTTAGTTTTCAATAAAGTTTACGATTCATACTTGAAATTGTGATTGAATTATTACTCTAGCATAAGAAATCATATGACAATAATTATGTAAGTTGTTGTTCTAAGAATGATCATGATGCCCTCATGTCCGTATTTTATTTTTATCGACACCTCTATCTCTAAACATGTGGACATATTTTTTCGATTTTGGCTTTTCGCTTGAGGACAAGCGAGGTCTAAGCTTGGGGGAGTTGATACGTCCATTTTGCATCATGATTTTATATCGATATTTATTGCATTATGGGCTGTTATTACACATTATGTCACAATACTTATGCCTATTCTCTCTTATTTTACAAGGTTTACATGAAGAGGGAGGATGCCGGCAGCTGGGATTCTGGGCTGGAAAAGGAGCAAATATTATAGACCTATTCTGCACAGCTCCAAAAGTCCTGAAACTTCACGGAAGACGTTTTTAGAATATATAAAAAATACTCAGCGGAAGAGATTCACCGGGGGGGCACACCCTGCCCACGAGGGTGGGCGGCGCGCCCTACCCCCTGGGCGCGCCCCCCTACCTTGTGGGCCCCTGGTGGCCCTCCGGCGGCCATCTTCTGCTATATGAAGTCTTTCAATGGGAAAAAATAAGAAGCCATCTTCTCGGATGAAACTCCGCCGCCACGAGGCGGAACCTTGGCGGAACCAATCTAGGGCTCCGGCAGAGCTGTTCTGCCGGGGAAACTTCCCTCTCGGAGGGGGAAATCATCACCGTCGTCATCACCAACGCTCCTCTCATCAAGAGAGGGCAATCTCCATCAACATCTTCATTAGCACCATCTCCTCTAAAAACCCTAGTTCATCTCTTGTATCCAATTCTTGTCTCCAAGTCCGGGATTGGTGCTAGTAGGTTGTTAGTAGTGTTAATTACTCCTTGTAGTTGATGCTAGTGTTTATTTGGTGGAAGATCATATGTTCGGATCCTATATGCATATTAATACCCATATGATTATGAACATGTTTATGCTTTGAGTAGTTACGTTTGTTCCTGAGGACATGGGAGAAGTCTTGCTATTAGTAGTCATGTGAATTTGGTATTCGTTCGATATTTTGATGAGATGTATGTTGTCTCTCCTCTAGTGGTGTTATGTGAACGTCGACTACATGACACTTCACCATCATTTGGGCCTAGAGGAAGGCATTGGGAAGTAATAAGTAGACGATGGATTTCTAGAGTGACAGAAGCTTAAACCCTAGTTTATGCATTGCTTCGTAAGGGGTTGATTTGGATCCATATGTTTCATGCTATGGTTAGGTTTACCTTAATACTTTTGTTGTTGTTGCGGATGCTTGCAATAGAGGTTAATCATAAGTGGGATGCTTGTCCAAGTAAGGACAGTACCCAAGCACCGGTCCACCCACATACCAAATTATCAAAGTACCGAATGCGAATCATATGAGCGTGATGAAAACTAGCTTAATGATATTCCCATGTGTCCTCGGGAGCGCTTTTCTCTATATAAGAGTTTGTCCAGGCTTGTCCTTTGCTACAAAAAGGATTGGGCCACCTTGCTACACCTTATTTACTTTTGTTACTTGTTCCTCGTTACAAATTATCCTATCGCAAAACTATCTGTTACCACTTGTTTCAGTACTTGCAGAGAATACCTTGCTGGAAACCGCTTATCATTTCCTTCTACTCCTCGTTGGGTTCGACACTCTAACTTATCGAAATGACTACGATAGATCCCCTATACTTGTGGGTCATCAATGATCGGGTGTGATAATCTCTACATTAACATACAATGGGTGCAAGCCAGTTTTGCACACGTAGAATACTCGGGTTAAACTTGATGAGCCTAGCATATGCAGATATGGCCTCGAAACACTAAGACCGAAAGGTCGAACGTGAATCATATAGTAGATATGATCAACATAGTGATGTTCACCATTTAAAACTACTCCATCTCACGTGATGATCGGACATGGTTTAGTTGATATGGATCACATGATCTCTTAGATGATTAGAGGGATGTCTATCTAAGTGGGAGTTCTTAAGTAATATGATTGATTGAACTTTATTTTATCATGAACTTAGTCCTGATAGTATTTGCAAATTATGTTGTAGATCAATAGCTCACGATATAGCTCCCCATTTATTTTTGATATGTTCCTAGAGAAAACTAAGTTGAAAGATGTTAGTAGCAATAATGCGGACTAGGTCCGTTGTCTGAGGATTATCCTCATTGCTTCACAGAAGTATTATGTCCGCTAGGTGACGGACCTATTGCAGGAGAGGATGCAAACGTTATGAACGTCTGGCAAAGCTCGATATGATGACTACTTGATAGTTTAGTGCGCCATGCTTTATGGCTTTGAACCGGGACTTCAAAAATGTTTTGAAATGTCATGGAGCATATGAGATGTTCCAAGAGCTGAAATTGGTATTTCAAACTCATGCCCGAGTCGAGAGGTATGAGACCTGTGACAAGTACTTTGCCTACAAGATGGAGGAGAACAGCTCAACCAGTGAGCATGTGCTAAGAATGTCTGAGTACTACAATCGCTTGAATCAAGTGGGAGTCAATCTTCCAGATAAAATAGTGATTGACAGAAGTTCTCTAGTCACTATCACCAAGTTATTGGAACTTCGTGATGAACTATAATATGCAAGGGATGACGAAAACGATTCCCCGAGCTCTTCGTGATGCTAAAATTGGCGCAGGTAGAAATCAAGAAAAGCATCAAGTGTTGATGATTGACAAGACCACTAGTTTCAAGTAAAGGGCAAGGCAAAGAAAGGGAATTTCAAGACGAATGGCAAGCATGTTGCCACTACCATGAAGAAGCCCAAAGCTAGACCCAAGCCTGAAACTAAGTGCTTCTAACTACAAAGGAAATGATCACTAGAAGTGGAACTACCCTAGATACTTGGCGGATAAGAAGGATGGCAAAGTGAACAAAGGTATATTTGATATACATGTTATTGATGTGTATTTTACTAGTGTTTATAGCAACCCTTCGGTATTTGATACTGGTTCAGTTGCTAAGAGTAGTAACTCGAAACAGGAGTTGCAAAATAAACAGAGACTAGTTAAGGGTGAGGTGGCGATGTGTGTTGGAAATGATTCCAAGGATAATAAGATCACCATCGCACACGCCCTTTACCTTTGGGATTAGTGTTGAACCTCAAATAAATGTTATTTGGTGTTTGCGTTGAGCATGAATATGATTGGATCATGTTCATTGCAATACGGTTACTCATTTAAGTCAAAGAATAATTATTGTTCTATTTACATGAATAAAACCTTCTATGGTCATACACTCAAAATAAATTAAGGACAGCAAAACTGAGCCTAAACCCAGCCCTCACAGCGATTTGTGTTTTAGCCCGTCCAATTTCGCGATCTGAGAGATTCTAGCCGTCAGATCTCGTGGTAACACAATCTAACCCGCACTCTGTTTAATCTGGCCCAGCTGTCCTGTGGGCTGCTGCTCTAGAGGCCGAAACAAAGGCCTCTGGTGCACTGGGCCTTCAGACAGCCGCCTGGCCCATTCTAGCGCAAAAGGACTCCAGTACTGAGCTTGCGAGCGCGTCCTCCACTCCCGATTCGGTTGCATGAAAAAAAAGTCTCGATTCCAGCGCAGCGGGAGCAACCGCACCGAATCCATCCACCCCGGGTTGTAGGAGCAGAGAAAAGGAAATTCATCCGGTCTGTCTCGAGTGGAGACGCGGTCGAATCCATCAAGTCCGGATTCCAGGCGCTCAAAGATCCAATTCATCCGGTCCGGATTTGAGCCGCATAGACGAGCCGCCGCTTCGGTCGATTCGGTCCACCTGAGGTGCGTGATGGACTGAGGCAAGTAGTACATCTATGTGTTGAGATCGACCGGAGGAGCAGGATTCGGGTCCAGACGTTGCAGTCCAGAGCTGAAGCGAAGAGGCGGACGATGCGGTCCGAGTCCTGCCGATGCAGTTGAGAGCTCAAGCGACGAGGCACACGATGCGGCTAAAGAAAATTGGGTACGAGGGAGATAATGGCAGATGCCTCCTCTGCATGAAATGGCTCTGCTCTCTCTTGAATCTCGCAATCATGGCCTATTCATGCCTGGTAATGTTACAATCGTTTCCTATGGTCAGTGCTACTATATAATGCTTCACCCCTGCGATTCTTTCCACACCCTCTACACTCGGCATCAACATCTTATTTAGCATCATGCTCAGGTATCTTTCCTGTAAATTGCATGAAAAAATTACATTGTCCTCATATCCTCTGAAAGAAAATATCCTCATATCCTCTCATGTCGTACAGGTGATCTTGGTCGATTGATTTGAGTAGATTCTGGAGCTTCGTACTGTCAAGTTTTTTTCTCAACAGTTCATCATCTGAAATGGCTTTTGGACAGGTAACCTCCCGAAGAAAATGCGTTCGATCGCTGCCAGATGGAAGGTCGACGGGGTTGACTGGCTCGATCCAGCCGAGCACGATGCAGGCGACACGCGGATCCTTGGATACAACCGACGCACGCGATCTGTCTATGAGGGGGTCCATCTGACGCGTGTGATCATTTGGGATTTGAAGAAAGGCAATTAGTCTTCAGTTTCTAGAGTCGTTCATGGTGGATGATGTATGCCCGTCGTTGACGGCGATTAATGAAGGTGGGTGTCTTTCTATTTTCCAACCCTGTGTTGTACTGTATAATATAAGCTCCCTCACTTATCCCTCTCAATGACCGTGCTTGCTCCTTTTCTACTGAATCACTGTCTTACCCTGGCAGCACAGTTCTCGGCTAGGTCGGCCTCTGTCTTTGTTTTGCCCCTTTCCTGTACTATCCCTTCTTCCACCCATGTTAATATCTTTCCATTCCTATTCCGTGCATGTGGTGACTGTTGTTTCACGCTGGTGAGGAGATATTGCACAAAGCTTAGGTGACCGAAATCCACCCCTCAGTCAGATTGGGACATCTAAAATACCTACCAATCAGGTAAAACCTTGTACATAAGGGTACAATGAACACTTTATTTGTCAATAGAATTCTTGATCAACTACTACTGTGTTGTTGATGCTTGATTTCTTTTTTCAAGATTTTGCTTCAGTTTAGGTCAAACATCAATTGGTTTCAGGATAATCTCTATTCTTATCAGCTTTACGTATTACAGCAAAATATGTACTCTAGATTAGGATGTCGTCATGAAATCATTTATCTGAACATAACAAAGACGAGTTAGAAGTTGGGGATAGAGAAGTAGTACAAGAATGCAATTTATCGTGTAGGGCTGCATCGGCATATTGTAAAAAAAATTGAAACATGTGAGACTACAAGCAGATGTAGTCCATTTTATGATACACCAAATATTTATGTAGTATATTGTTCATATCAGGAACATAAGAGAGAAGATTGTAATTATGGACAGAGGAGAGGAATAAATGGGAGCAGGTGGAGTGGAATTTGAGTAGGTGTCGAGTTCATTAGCTCTGGTCATTTGATCAGATATACTAAATGGGGCCTTATGTAGAATGAATGTTAGCTACAGGAGCACATCTCTCTGTATGGAGTGAATTCGATTGAGAAGCTGAACATGTACATTATCTCTGTCTTTGTACTTGGTCCTTGTTCTATTTGATAGTCGACTTTACAAGTAATGCAAAGCTTGCAATTTTGCCTTTTAAGAATGCATGCTATTTCTATTTTTGCAGGGAACACAATGGAATACATGTGGCAGTTGCTGACCAGACTTGAGTCTAACAAATGAGCAGTACCTATGACCGCATCCGCGTAGGATGAACATGATGTATACCCCAAAAATTGTTGACCTGTTAAGTATATTTTCGTGGCGTGGATGCTAAAGTCTGAGCAGGGAAATCAGAAGCTACTGTAGCTACTTGACTGCAAGATGTAGTTTGGTTGTGCATGACGCATTTCTAGAGCTATGAGATGAGTTTGACTCCACTAAGCTTTGTTTGATAAATAGTGTTAAGTCCCCTCTTGGGTTGCACACATTAGTACTTTCCTTCATGGGGAAACTGATTGTATGAATGGATCGGTTAATTTTACTAAGGTTAATGCCAGTAAGTTGAATTGTTTATATATAGAAAATGAAATGTTAGTGCCATTATTCTATTCCTTATTGGATTCCAGTAAGTTGAATCAGTTTGGATAAAATTAAAATGTTAGCGACCTGTAATTTGCACAATATGGATGCTCATATTCCTCATTTTCTATTCAATTAAAATCAGTGTAGGTTCATTATGTTATGACCTGAATCTTGATGTGTTGTACAATAGTATAAGTGTAACGTCTGATCTTTAGAAAATGCTTAATGCAGGAATGGTTCAAAGTATACAAATATATTGTCAATGAAGTAAAGAGCGCCCGATAAACCCAAAAAGAAGGGAGTATCCTTATACAAAATCATACTATTGCCAACCTTCTTAACATCTAACACATTCCTAGGAGCATAATAATCAACTTAAAATATTTGTTCCACCAATAACTAACATGCTCGTGAAAAAATAAACAGGCACAAACGCACACATCGTCAGTTAAATTTCGGGTCAAACTACATCATTCATAGGTTTGAGCATGTTAAATATAATGTGTGATTATATGATGATTAAATTAGTACATTTAGTTATAATTGCATCAATCACTAATATTATAATGTCAAAATTGACGGGCGCAGCAACGCGCGCCGGTGACGATCTAGTGGTTTATTGAATCCCGATCGTGTTGATACACTATTCATAATATTGAAGCCAAAAGATGCAAAGTTGATAATGATACTGCAACATATTTGTGGCACTGCCGTTTAGGTCATATTGGTGTAAAGCGCATGAAGAAACTCCATGCTGATGGGCTTTTGGAATCACTTGATGCTTGCGAACCATGCCTCATGGGCAAGATGACTAAGACTCCGTTCTCCGGAACAATGGAGCGAGCAACTGACTTATTGGAAATAATACATACTGATGTATGCGATCCAATGAGTGTTGAGGCTCGCGGCGGGTATCGTTATTTTCTGACCTTCACAGATGATTTGAGCAGATATGGGTATATCTACTTAATGAAACATAAGTCCGAAACATTCGAAAAGTTCAAACAATTTCAGAGTGAAGTGGAAAATCATCATAACAAGAAAATAAAGTTTCTACGATCTGATCGCGGAGACGAAATATTTGAGTTACGAGTTTGGTCTTCATTTGAAACAATGTGGAATAGTTTCGCAACTCACACCACCTGGAACAGCACAGCATAATGGTGTGTCCGAACGTCGTAACCGTACTTTATTAGATATGGTGTGATCTACGATGTCTCTTACCGATTTACCACTATCGTTTTGGGGTTATGCATTAGAGACAGCTGCATTCACGTTAAATAGGGCACCATCTAAATCCGTTGAGACGACACCGTATGAACTATGGTTTGGCAAGAAACCTAAGCCGTTGTTTCTTAAAGTTTGGGGTTGCGATGCTTATGTGAAAAAGCTTCAACTTGATAAGATCGAACCCAAATCGGAGAAATGCGTCTTCATAGGATACCCAAAGGAAATTGTTGGGTACACCTTCTATCACAGATCCAAAGGCAAGACATTTGTTGCTAAGAATGCATCTTTTCCAGAGAAGGAGTTTCTCTCGAAAGAAGTGAGTGGGAGGAAAGTAGAACTTGATGAGGTAATTGTACCTTCTCTCGAATTGGAAAGTAGCTCATCACTGAAATCAGTTCCAGTGATGCCTACACCAATTAGTGAGGAAGTTAATGATGATGAGCATGAAACTTCAGATCAAGTTACTACCGGACCTTGTAGGTCAACCAGAGTATGATCCGCACCATAGTGGTACGGTAATCCTGTTCTGGAAGTCATGTTGCTAGACCATGATGAACCTACGAACTATGAGGAAGCGATGATGAGCCCAGATTCCGACAGATGGCTTGAGGCCATGATATCTGAGATATAATCCATGTATGAGAACAAAGTCTGGACTTTGGTGGACTTGCCCGATGATCGGCAAGCCATTGATAATAAATGGATTTTCAAGAGGTAGACGGACACTGATAGTAGTGTTACTATCTACAAAGCTCGAATTATCGCAAAAGGTTTTCGACAAGTTAAGGATGTTGACTACGATGAGATTTTCTCACTCATATCGATGCTTAAAGTCTGTCTGAATCATGTTAGCAATTGCCGCATTTTATGAAATCTGGCAAATGGATGTCAAAAATGCATTCCTTAATAGATTTATTAAAGAAGAGTTGTATATGATGCAACCAGAAGGTTTTCTCAATCCTAAAGGTGCTAATAAAGTGTGCATGCTCCAGCAATCCATCTATGGACTGGTGCAAGCATCTCGGAGTTGGAATATATGCTTTGATGAGTTGATCAAAGCATATAGTTTTATACAGACTTGCGGTGAAGCCTGTATTTACAAGAAAGTGAGTGGGAGCACTACAGCCTTTCTGATAAGTATATGTGAATGACATATTGTTGATCAGAAATGATGTAGAATTTTTTGGAAAGCATAAAGGAATGTTTGAAAGGAGTTTTTCAAAGAAAAACCTCGGTAAAGCTGCTTACATATTGAGCATCAAGATCTATAGAGATAGATCAAGACGCTTGACAAGTTTTTCAATGAGTACATACCTTGACAAGATTTTGAAGTAGTTCAAAATGAAACATCCAAAGAAGAAGTTCTTGCCTGTGTTGCAAGGTGTGAAGTTGAGTAAAGACTCAAAACCCGACCACGGCAGAAAGTAGAAAGATAATGAAAAGTCATTCCCTATGCCTGAAGTCATAGGTTCTATAAAGTATGATATACTGCGTACTAGACCTATTATGTACCTCACCATGAGTTTGGAAAAATGGTAAAATAGTGATCCACGAGTGGATCACTGGACAGCGGTCAAAGTTATCCTTGGTAGGATAAGGATATGTTTCTCGGTTATGGAGGTGACAAAGAGTTCGTCGTAAAGATTTACGTTGATGCAAGCTTTGACACCGATCTGGATGACTCTAAGTCTCGATCTAGA
This sequence comes from Triticum aestivum, assembly GCF_018294505.1. Lineage (NCBI taxonomy): Eukaryota > Viridiplantae > Streptophyta > Magnoliopsida > Poales > Poaceae > Triticum > Triticum aestivum. Next base: position 172,853,695 of record NC_057800.1, on the reverse strand, counting down.
TACATATTGAAAGTGGGAGCGATTAGCTAGAGTAGCTCCGTGTAGAGCATTGTAGACATAGAAAATTTGCAAAATACATCCGGCTCTGAATATGACAGACCCATTGACTAAACTTCTCTCACAAGCAAAACGTGATCACTCTTTGGGTGTTAATCACATTGCGATGTGAACTAGATTATTGACTCTAGTAAACCCTTCGGGTATTAGTCACATGGAGCTGTGAGCTAATCACATAAAGATGTGAACTATTGGTGTGAAATCACATGACGATGTGAACTAGATTATTGACTCTAGTGCAAGTGGGAGACTGAAGGAAATATGCCCTAGAGGCAATAATAAAGTTGTTATTTATATTTCCTTATATCATGGTAAATGTTTATTATTCATGCTAGAATTTTATTAACCGGAAACTTAGTACATGTGTGAATACATAGACAAACAGAGTGTTCCTAGTATGCCTCTACTTGACTAGCTCGTTAATCAAAGATGGTTAAGTTTCCTAGCCATAGACATGTGTTGTCATTCGATGAACGAGATCACATCATTAGAGAATGATGTGATGGACAAGACCCATCTGTTAGCTTAGCACTATGATCGTTTAGTTTATTGCTATTGTTTTCTTCATGACGCATACATGTTCCTATGACTATGAGATTATGCAACTCCCGAATACCAGAGGAACACCTTGTGTGCTATCAAACGTCACAACGTAACTGGGTGATTATAAAGATGCTCTATAGGTGTCTCCGATGGTGTTTGTTGAGTTGGCATAGATCGAGATTAGGATTTGTCACTTCGTGTATCGGAGAGGTATCTCTGGGCCCTCTCAGTAATGCACATCACTATGATCCTTGCAAGCAATGTGACTAAGGAGTTAGTCACGGGATGGTGCATTACGAAACGAGTAAATAGACTTGTTGGTGACGAGATTGAACTAGGTATGATGATACCGACGATCGAATCTCGGGCAAGTAACATACCGGTGACGAAGGGAACAACGTATGTTGTTATGCGGTTTGATCGATAAAGATCTTCATAGAATATGTAGGAACCAATATGAGCATCCAGGTTCCGCTATTGGTTATTGACCGGAGATGAGTCTCGGTCATGTCTAGATAGTTCTCGAACCCGTAGGGTCCGCACGCTTAACATTCGATGACGATATGTATTATGAGTTATGTGATTTGATGTACCAAAGATTGTTCGGAGTCCCGGATGAGATCACGGACATGACGAGGAGTCTCGAAATGGTCGATACATAAAGATTGATATATTGGAAGGTTATGTTTGGACATCGGAAATGTTTCGGATAGGTTCGGGCATTTTATGGAGTACCGGGGGGTTACCGGAACCCCCCGAGGGGTT
>NC_057800.1:172796728-172851933 GCF_018294505.1 Triticum aestivum | reverse complement strand
CGTTTGGGGGGCCGGCCCCCCTTTCCTTGTTTCCCTCTTCCCCTTCTTTCTTCTTACTTGGACTAGGAAAGGGGGGAAACCTAGAATGCATACTTTTGGAGGCCGAGCTCCAGTGAGCTCGGTATTTTGAAAAAATCAAAAAGCGTATTTAAAAGTTCCAAAAAAATCTGAAAAAATACCATGAAAACTTATATGTATTCCGCAAGAACGTGTTAAATTTCGTCGAAAAATGTTGTGATTTGTAGGTTGTACAAAAATAACAAATTTTTGGCCCAATAACAAAAATAAAAGGCCCATTAAAAATGTGTATGTCTTTTTCCTGTACGCCACATGTAAACGTATAATACTGTGAATTTTTGCATATACATAGTATACATGTGCATGTGTGTTCAAAAAATAAATTTGGAATTTTTCGCGCTCCAAAAAAGTAAAAATTGAAAACGAGCTCAGTGGAGCTCGACCTCCTTTGGCATTTTTCCGGGAAAACCTACTCCTACTAGGAGTAGGAACCCCCCCCCTTGGGCGTGCCCCTTGAGGCCGGCCCTCCTCGTCCTCCCCTCCTTTATATACAGGGGAGGGGGCACCCCATAGACACACAAGTTGATCTTTAGCCATGTGCGGTGCCCCCCTCCATAGTTTTACACCTTGATCATATTGTCGTAGTGCTTAGGCGAAGCCCTGCGTCGGTGACTTCACCATCACCGTCAACACACCATTGTGCTGACGGAACTCACCCTCGGCCTCAACTAGATCAAGAGTACGAGGGACATCACCGAGCTGAACGTTTGCAGATCGCAGAGGTTTCGTGCGTTCAGTACTTGATCGGTCGGATCGCGAAGGCGTTCGACTACATCAACCACGTTACTTAACGCTTCCGCTTTCGGTCTACGAGGGTATGTAGACGCACTCTCCCCTCTCGTTGCTATGCATATCCTAGATAGATCTTGCGTGATCGTAGGAAATTTTTGAAATACTGCGTTCCTCAATAGGTACGTGGACACACTCTCCCCCTGTCGTTGCTATGCATCTCCTAAATAGATCTTGCGTGATCGTAGGAAATTTTTTGAAATTGCATGCTACATTCCCCAACACATACCCTCAGTCCCGAGGGTGAACTACTCCCTCCTCATCATGGAGAGCGTCGGGATGACGAAGATGGCCATCGATGATGGTTTCCCCCTCCGACAGGGTGCCGGAACGGGCTCCCAATTGGTTTTTCGTGGCTACAGAGGCTTGCGGCGGCGGAACTCCCGGTCTAGGTTTATTTCTAGGGGTTTCTATATTTATAGAAATTTTTGGCGTCGGGAAAAAGTCAGGGGGTCCACGAGACGATGACAAGACAGGGGGGTGCGCCCTCCGCCCTTGTGGATGCCTCGTGGCTCTTCTGGCCCAACACTTTTGCTTCGGGGGCTTCTTCTGGTCCGTAAAAAATCACCGTAAATTTTCAGCTCATTTGGACTCCATTTGATATTCCTTTTCTGTGAAACTCAAAAACAAGGGAAAAGCTGGCACTGGGCACTAGGTTAATAGGTTAGTCCCAAAAATAATATAAAATAGCATGTAAATGCATATAGAACATCCAAGATGGATAATATAATAGCATGGAACAATCAAAAATTATAGATCCGTTGGACACATAGCAGTACTGTCTCATGGAGAAAAAAATAGAGAGAAGGAATCATCATGTTTTAGGATACGAAACCGCCGCCGCCTCTTGTTCTTCATCGAGAGCGCTCATCTGGAGTCCGGTCGGGACTCTGAAGGGTAGAATTTGTCGTCATCGTCATCATCAACCCTTCTCCATCAACAATTCCATGATGCTCACCACCAGGAGTTAGGAATTCCTTCATAGGCTTGCTAGACGGTGATGGAGTAGGATGAGATTGGTCATGCAATCGAGTCAATTTGCTAGGGTTTGATCCCTCGTATCCACTATGTTGTGAGATTGATGTTGCTATGACTTTGCTATGCTTAGTGCTTGTCATTAGGGCCCGAGTGCCATGATTTCAGAGCGGAGCCCTCTATGTTTCATGAATATATTTGAGTTCTTGATCCTATCCACTAGTTGTATGCACTTGTTATTGTTCTGAACCGTAGACCCCATAGTGACAATAATTGGGATACTCTTCGAGGATGACTATAATTCGAGGATTTCATGTACTCACCATGTGTTAATGCTTTGTTCTGATTATCTATTAAAACGAGGCCTTAATATCCCTTAGTTTCCTTATGGACCCCGCTGCCACGGGAGGGTGGGACAAAAGATGTCATGCAAGTTCTAATTATAAGCATGTATGACTATATACGGATACATGCCTACATTACATCGATGAATTGAAGATATTGTATATTGCTCTAGATTGTGACTGTTATATGATGAATATCATCCAACACAAATATCCATCTTCGATCCAATGCATATGCTTTTCTCATATGGTTTTTGCTAAGTTACTTCCGTTGCTACTGTCATTACAATCATCACAAGCTGCTACTGTTATTGTTCATGTTACTATTGCTATTTTCTACTTCTTGAGCTTGCATTGATTTTTCCCTTGAAGAGGAAAGGGTGATGCAGAAAAGTAGAGATAATTATTTCCCTCGGTTAAGAACCAAGGTATCGATCTAGTAGGAGGCACAAGCAAGTCTCCAATCTATGCACCTGCACAAACTAACAAACACTTGCACACAACACGAAAAAGGGGTTGTCAATGCCTTCACGGTCACAAACAAGAGTGAGATCTAATAGAGATAGGTATAAAAGATAAATAAAAGAGCAAACTAAAGTAAATATAAATAAATTGCAGCAAGGTATTTTTGGGTTTTTTGGTTTATAGATCTGAAAATATATGATGAAAAATAGACCCGGGGCCATAGGTTTCACTAGAGGCTTCTCTCTTGAAAGAAAACATATGGTCGGTAAACAAATTACTGTCGAGCAATTGATAGAAAAGCGCATAGTTGTGACGATATCTAAGGCAATGATCATGCATATAGGCATAACGTCCGTGACAAGTAGACCGACTCCTGCCTGCATCTACTACTATTACTCCACACATCGACCGCTATCCAGCATGCATCTAGAGTGTTAAGTTCATAAGAATAGAGTAACGCCTTAAGTAAGATGACATGATGTAGAGGGATAAACTCAAGCAATATGATGAAAATCCCATCTTTTTATCCTTGATGGCAACAATACAATACATGCCTCGCTACCCTTACTATGTCACTAGGTGAGGACACCGCAAAATTGAACCCAAAACTAAGCACCTCTCCCATTGCAATAAAAACCAATCTAGTTGGCCAAACCAAACCGATAGTTTGAAGAGAAATACAAAGTTACTTAATCATGCATAAAAGAGTTTAGAGAAGACTCAAATAACATGCATAGATAATCTGATCATAAATCCACAATTCATCGGATCTCGACAAACACACTACAAAAGGATATTACATCAGATAGAACTCCAAGAACATCGAGGATAACATTGTGTTGAAGATCAAAGAGAGAGAAGAAGCCATCTAGCTACTAGCTATGGACCCGTGGGTCTTTGGAAAACTACTCACACTTCATCGGAAGGGAAGCAAGGTTGATGTAGATGCCCACGGTGATCGAACCCCCCTCCGGCAGGGTGCTGGGAAAGGCCCCAAGATGGGATCTCACAGGAACAGAGGCTTGCAGTGGCGGAAAAGTATTTTCATGGATGCTTCTGATGTTGGGGGAATATTTGGGAATTTATAGTGCAAAGATTAGGGACTTCCGATGGGCCCACAAGCCCTGAGGGCGCCCCCCCCCCATAGGGTGTGCCTAGCAGGCTTGTGGCCTCCTTGGGAACCTTCTGGCCCCCTTTCCAAGTCGTACGGGTGTCTTATGGTCCAAGAAAAATCATCGCGAAAGCTTTATTCCGTTTGGACTTCGTTTGATATTCCTTTTCTATAAAACTCAAAAACAAGGAAAAAACAGAATCTAGCACTGGGCTCTAGGTTAATAGGTTAGTCCCGAAAATAACATAAAATAGCATATTAATGCTATAAAACATCCAAAACAGATAATATAATAGCATGGAACAATCAAAAATTATAGATACGTTGGAGACGTATCACTATTGCTACTACTACTATCAAAAATATCGTACTACTATGCTACTAAACACTTTGTTGCAGATATAATTTCCCAGGTGTGGTTGAATTAACAACTCAACTGCTAAGGTTCATAAATATTCTTTGGCTCTCCTTGTGTTGAATCAATAAATTTGGGTGAAATACTACCCTCGAAGACTGTCACAATCCCTATACTTGTGGGTTATCAAGACTCATACTGATGAGGGCATGGTGGTCAGCAAGGATGGAGGGGCTTCTTAAGGCCACGTCCACCGCCCATTAGCGCTCCACCATCTCGGCTCCTCTGTGGCCGAGCTACGAAAGCGATGCCCTCGCGCCCTGTCCTCACCTAGAGGCGGAGGCAGCGCCACTTGATGATCGCGTGGCTCTGAGGCCACGTGCGCTGGAGATGTCGGGCGAATGATTGCGGGCTCTCCATGGCCAGGGGGAAGTTTCTTCCCTTGGTCCTCTGCTTGGCTCCCCATGGACAAGTATTGGCCCTAGACCATGGAGGTATTAATCCCTCCTCCAACATAAGACGCTGGAGGGGTAGGTATTAGACCTCTCCTGCCTCGGCTTGTGCGAGGGAGGGATTGACCTTGGTCTCCCATAAGCTCACCACTAATGAGCTCGCGGGGAGACCAGGGTAGTCCTCGTCTAGCAATTCACACTGCTCCCTATAAAACAAGGTGAGAAGAAAGAAGTAAGAATTTGTAACGTGCATTGCCATCTTAATTAAAACTAAGTACTTGTTAAAAGCTTACCTTAAGGCATCGGGGCACGTGCGACAAGGGTGGCTGGGACTCCTTGGAGGAGTCCGAACTGATCTCCACGACAGGCCTCGACGGCTGGCACGCCACGGACCCCCTAGTCCTCCTAAGGAACTTGGAAGCATGGGGGAAGGCCAAAGCCTCGTCATCACCTGGCGCTGCCCATTCCCTCTTCCCACCTCGGGTAGATGGGGCCTCACTGGAGTCATCCTGTTGCTTGGAGATGGAGTCCAAACCCCAGGCCTGTTACTCAGGAGCGCTCTCCCGAATGGCCAGTGTTGGGGAACGTAGTAATTTCAAAAAAATTCCTACGCACACGCAAGATCATGGTGATGCATAGCAACGAGGGGAGAGTGTGATCTACATACCCTTGTAGACCAACAGCGGAAGCGTTATATCAACGCGGTTGATGTAGTCGTACGTCTTCACGATCCGACCGATCCAAGCACCGAAACTACGGCACCTCCGAGTTTCAGCACACGTTCAGCTCGATGACGATCCCCGGACTCCGATCCAGCAAAGTGTCGGGGAAGAGTTCCGTCAGCACGACGGCGTGGTGACGATCCTGATGTTCAACTGTCGCAGGGCTTCGCCTAAGCACCACTACAATATTATCGAGGATTATGGTGGAAGGGGGCACCGCACACGGCTAAGAAAACGATCACGTGGATCAACTCGTGTGTCTAGGGGTGCCCCCTGCCCCCGTATATAAAGGAGCAAGGGGAGGAGGCCGGCCGGCCCTATGGCGCGCCAAGGAGGAGTCCTCCTCCTAGTAGGAGTAGGACTCCTACTAGGAGGGGGAAGGAAGTGGGGAGGGAGAAGGAAAGGGGGGCGCCGCCCCCCCTCTCCTAGTCCAATTCGGACCAGGGGGAGGAGGCGCGTGGCCCACCCTGGCTGCCCTTCTCTCTCTCTCTCCACTAAGGCCCATATGGCCCATTACTTCTCCCGGGGGTTTTCCGGTAACCCTCCGGCACTCCGATTTTCTCTGAAATCACCCGGAACACTTCCGGTGTCCGAATATAGTCATCCAATATATCAATCTTTATGTCTCGACCATTTCGAGACTCCTCGTTATGTCCGTGATCACATCCGGGACTCCGAACTAACTTCGGTACATCAAAACTAATAAACTCATAATATAACTGTCATCGAAATCTTAAGCGTGCGGACCCTACGGGTTCGAGAACAATGTAGACATGACCGAGACACGTCTCCGGTCAATAACCAATAGCGGAACCTGGATGCTCATATTGGCTCCCACATATTCTACGAAGATCTTTTATCGGTCAGACCGCATAACAACATACGTTGTTCCCTTTGTCATCGATATGTTACTTGCCCGAGATTCGATCGTCGGTATCTCAATACCTAGTTCAATCTCGTTACCGGCAAGTCTCTTTACTTGTTCCGTAATACATCATCTCGCAACTAACTCATTAGTTGCATTGCTTGCACGGCTTAGGTGATGTGCATTACCGAGAGGGCCCAGAGATACCTCTCCGACAATCAGAGTGACAAATCCTAATCTCGAAATACGCCAACCCAACATGTACCTTTGGAGACACCTGTAGAGCACCTTTATAATCACCCAGTTATGTTGTGATGTTTGGTAGCACACAAAGTGTTCCTCCGGCAAACGGGAGTTGCATAATCTCATAGTCATAGGAACATGTATAAGTCATGAAGAAAGCAATAGCAACATACTAAACGATCGGGTGCTAAGCTAATGGAATGGGTCATGTCAATCACATCATTCTTCTAATGATGTGATCTCGTTAATCAAATAAAAACTCTTTTGTTCATGGTTTAGGAAACATAACCATCTTTGATTAATGAGCTAGTCAAGTAGAGGCATACTAGTAACACTCTGTTTGTCTATGTATTCACACATGTATTACGTTTCTGGTTAATACAATTCTAGTATGAATAATAAACATTTATCATGAAATAAGGAAATAAATAATAACTTTATTATTGCCTCTAGGGCATATTTCCGTCAGTCTCCCACTTGCACTAGAGTCAATAATCTAGATTACACAGTAATGATTCTAACACCCATGGAGCTTTGGTGTTGATCATGTTTTGCTCGTGGAAGAGGCTTAGTCAATGGGTCTGCAACATTCAGATCCGTATGTATCTTGCAAATCTCTATGTCTCCCACCTGGACTAGATCCTGAATGGAATTGAAGCGTCTCTTGATGTGCTTGGTTCTCTTGTGAAATCTGGATTCCTTTGCCAAGGCAATTGCACCAGTATTGTCACAAAAGATTTTCATTGGACCCGATGCACTAGGTATGACACCTAGATCGGATATGAACTCCTTCATCCAGACTCCTTCGTTTGCTGCTTCCGAAGCAGCTATGGACTCCGCTTCACATGTAGATCCCACCACAACGCTTTGTTTAGAACTGCACCAACTGACAGCTCCACCGTTTAATGTAAACACGTATCCGGTTTGCGATTTAGAATCGTCCGGATCAGTGTCAAAGCTTGCATCAACGTAACCATTTACGATGAGCTCTTTTTCACCTCCATATATGAGAAACATATCCTTAGTCCTTTTCAGGTATTTCAAGATGTTCTTGACCGCTCTCCAGTGATCCACTCCTGGATTACTTTGGTACCTCCCTGCTAGACTTATAGCAAGACACACATCAGGTCTGGTACACAACATTGCATACATGATAGAGCCTATGGCTGAAGCATAGGGAACATCTTTCATTTTCTCTCTATCTTCTGCATTGGTCGGGCATTGAGTCTTACTCAATTTCACACCTTGTAACACAGGTAAGAATCCTTTCTTTGCTTGATCCATTTTGAACTTTTTCAAAATTTTGTCAAGGTATGTGCTTTGTGAAAGTCCAATTAAGCGTCTTAATCTATCTCTATAGATCTTAATGCCTAATATGTAAGCAGCTTCACCGAGGTCTTTCATCGAAAAACTCTTATTCAAGTATCCATTTATGCTATCCAGAAATTCTATATCATTTCCGATTAGTAATATGTCATCTACATATAATATCAGAAATGCTACAGAGCTCCCACTCACTTTCTTGTAAATACAGGCTTCTCCAAAAGCCTGTACAAAACCAAATGCTTTGATCACACTATCAAAGCGTTTATTCCAACTCCGAGAGGCTTGCACCAATCCATAAATGGATCGCTAGAGCTTGCACACTTTGTTAGCTCCCTTTGGATCGACAAAACCTTCCGGCTGCATCGTATACAACTCTTCTTCCAGAAATCCATTCAGGAATGCATTTTTGACATCCATCTGCCAAATTTCATAATCATAAAATGCGGCAATTGCTAACATGATTTGGACAGACTTAATCATCGCTACGGGTGAGAAGGTCTCATCGTAGTCAATCCCTTGAACTTGTCGAAAACCTTTTGCCACAAGTCGAGCTTTGTAGACAGTAACATTACCGTCAGCGTCAGTCTTCTTCTTGAAGATCCATTTATTCTCAATTGCTTGCCGATCATTGGGCAAGTCAACCAAAGTCCATACTTTGTTTTCATACATGGATCCCATCTCAGATTTCATGGCTTCGAGCCATTTTGCAGAATCTGGGCTCACCATCGCTTCTTCATAGTTCGCAGGTTCATCATGATCTAGTAGCATGACTTCCAGAACAGAATTACCGTACCACTCTGGTGCGGATCTTACTCTGGTTAATCTACGAGGTTCAGTAGTAACTTGTTCTGAAGTTTCATGATCATTATCATTAGCTTCCTCACTAATTGGTGTAGGTGTCACAGAAACCTGTTTCTGCAATGTACTACTTTCCAATAAGGGAGCAGGTACAGTTACCTCATCAAGTTCTACTTTCCTCCCACTCACTTCTTTCGAGAGAAACTCCTTCTCCAGAAAGGATCCATTCTTAGCGACAAATGTCTTGCCTTCGGATCTGTGATAGAAGGTGTACCCAACAGTCTCTTTTGGGTATCCTATGAAGACACATTTCTCCAATTTGGGTTCGAGCTTATCAGGTTGAAGTTTCTTCACATAAGCATCGCAGCCCCAAACTTTTAGAAACGACAACTTTGGTTTCTTGCCAAACCACAGTTCATAAGGCGTCGTCTCAACGGATTTTGATGGTGCCCTATTTAACGTGAATGCGGCTGTCTCTAGAGCATAACCCCAAAACGATATCGGTGAATCTGTAAGAGACATCATAGATCGCACCATATCAAGTAAAGTACAATTATGACGTTCGGACACACCATTACGCTGTGGTGTTCTAGGTGGCGTGAGTTGCAAAACTATTCCGCATTGTTTCAAATGTAGACCAAACTCGTAACTCAAATATTCTCCTCCACGATCAGATCGTAGAAACTTTATTTTCTTGTTACGATGATTTTCAACTTCACTCTGAAATTCTTTGAACTTTTCAAATGTTTTAGACTTATGTTTCATTAAGTAGATATACCCATATCTGCTTAAATCATCTGTGAAGGTGAGAAAATAACGGTATCTGCCACGAGCTTCAACATTCATTGGACCACATACATCTGTATGTATGATTTTCAACAAATCTGTTGCTCTCTCCATAGTAGCGGCGAAGGTGTTTTAGTCATCTTGCCCATGAGGCACGGTTCGCAAGTACCAAGTGATTCATAATCAAGTGGTTCCAAGAGTCCATCAGTATGGAGTTTCTTCATGCGTTTTACACCGATATGACCTAAACGGCAGTGCCACAAATAAGTTGCACTATCATTATCAACTCTGCATCTTTTGGCTTCAACATTATGAATATGTGTATCACTACTATCAGATTCATCAAAAATAGACCACTCTTCAAGGGTGCATGACCATAAAAGATATTACTCGTATAAATAGAACAACCATTATTCTCTGATTTAAATGAATAACCGTCTCGCATCAAACAAGATCCAGATATAATGTTCATGCTCAACGCTGGCACCAAATAACAATTATTTAGGTCTAATACTAATCTCGATGGTAGATGTAGAGGTAGCGTGCCAACCGCGATCACATCGACTTTGGAACCATTTCCCACGTGCATCGTCACCTCGTCCTTCGCCAGTGTTCGCTTAATCCGTAGTCCCTGTTTCGAGTTGCAAATATTAGCAACAGAACCAGTATCAAATACCCAGGTGCTACTGCGAGCTCTAGTAAGGTACACATCAATAACATGTATATCACATATACCTTTGTTCACCTTGCCATCCTTCTTATCCGCCAAATACTTCGGGCAGTTCCGCTTCCAGTGGCCAGTCTGCTTGCAGTAGGATCACTCAGTTTCAGGCTTAGGTCCAGATTCGGGTTTCTTCTCTTGAGCAGCAACTTGCTTGCTGTTCTTTTTGAAGTTCCCCTTCCTCTTCCCTTTGCCCTTTTTCTTGAAACCAGTGGTCTTGTTGACCATCAACACTTGATGCTCCTTTTTTATTTCTACCTCCACAGCTTTTAGCATTGCGAAGAGCTCGGGAATAGTCTTATTCATCCCTTGCATATTATAGTTCATCATGAAGCTCTTGTAGCTAGGTGGCAGTGATTGGAGAATTCTATCAATGACGCAATCATCTGGAATATTAACTCCCAATTGAATCAAGTGATTATTATACCCAGACATTTTGAGTATATGCTCACTGACAGAAATGTTCTCCTCCATCTTGCAGCTATAGAACTTATTGGAGACTTCATATCTCTCAATCCGGGCATTTGCTTGAAATATTAACTTCAACTCCTGGAACATCTCATATGCTCCATGACGTTCAAAACGTCATTGAAGTCCCGATTCTAAGCCGTAAAGCATGGCACACTGAATTATCGAGTAGTCATTAGCTTTGCTCTGCCAGACGTTCATAACATCTGGTGTTGCTCCAGCAGCAGACCTGGCACCCAGCGGTGCTTCCAGGACGTAATTCTTCTGTGCAGCAATGAGGATAATCCTCAAGTTACGGACCCAGTCCGTGTAATTGCTACCATCATATTTCAACTTTTCTTTCTCAAGGAACACATTAAAATTCAACGGAACAACAGCACGGGCCATCTATCTACAATCAAACATAAACAAGCAAGATACTATCAGGTACTAAGTTCATGATAAATTTAAGTTCAATTAATCATATTACTTAAGGACTCCCACTTAGAAAGACATCCCTCTAATCTTCTAAGTGATTACGTGATCCAAATCAACTAAACCATAACCGATCATCACGTGAAATGGAGTAGTTTTCAATGGTGAACATCGCTATGTTGATCATATCTACTATATGATTCACGCTCGACCTTTCGGTCTCAGTGTTCCGAGGCCATATCTGCATATGCTAGGCTCGTCAAGTTTAACCTGAGTATTCTGCGTGTGCAAAACTGGCTTGCACCCGTTGTAGATGGACGTAGAGCTTATCACACCCGATCATCACGTGGTGTCTGGGCACGACGAACTTTGGCAACGGTGCATACTCAGGGAGAACACTTTTATCTTGAAATTTAGTGAGAGATCATCTTATAATGCTACCGTCAATCAAAGCAAGATAAGATGCATAAAAGATAAACATCACATGCAATCAATATAAGTGATATGATATGGCCATCATCTTCTTGTACTTGTGATCTCCATCTCCGAAGTACCGTCATGATCACCATCGTCACCGGCGCGACACCTTGATCACCATCGTAGCATCGTTGTCGTCTCGCCAATCTTATGCTTCCACGACTATCGCTACCGCTTAGTGATAAAGTAAAGCATTACAGCGCAGTTGCATTGCATACAATAAAGCGACAACCATATGGCTCCTGCCAGTTGCCGATAACTCGGTTACAAAACATGATCATCTCATACAATAAAATTTAGCATCATGTATTGACCATATCACATCACAACATGCCCTGCAAAAACAAGTTAGACGTCCTCTACTTTGTTGTTGCAAGTTTTACGTGGCTGCTACGGGCTTAAGCAAGAACTAATCTTACCTACGCATCAAAACCACAATGATAGTTTGTCAAGTTGGTGATGTTTTAACCTTCGCAAGGACCGGGCGTAGCCACACTCGGTTCAACTAAAGTTGGAGAAACTGACACCCGCTAGCCACCTTTGTGCAAAGCACGTCGGGAGAACCGGTCTCGCGTAAGCGTACGCGTAATGTCGGTCCGGGCCGCTTCGTCCAACAATACCGCCGAACCAAAGTATGACATGCTGGTAAGCAGTATGACTTATATCGCCCACAACTCACTTGTGTTCTACTCGTGCATATAACATCAATACATAAAACCTAGGCTCGGATGCCACTGTTGGGGAACGTAGTAATTTCAAAAAAAATCCTACGCACACGCAAGATCATGGTGATGCATAGCAACAAGGGGAGAGTGTGATCTACGTACCCTTGTAGACCGACAGCGGAAGCGTTATATCAACGCGGTTGATGTAGTCGTACGCCTTCATGATCCGACCGACCCAAGCACCGAAACTACGGCACCTCCGGGTTTCAGCACACGTTCAGCTCGATGACGATCCCCGGACTCCGATCCAGCAAAGTGTCGGGGAAAAGTTCCGTCAGCACGACGGCGTGGTGACGATCTTGATGTTCAACTGTCGCAGGGCTTCGCCTAAGCACCACTACAATATTATCAAGGATTATGGTGGAAGGGGGCACCGCACACGGCTAAGAAAACGATCACGTGGATCAACTTGTGTGTCTAGGGGTGCCCCCTGCCCCCGTATATAAAGGAGCAAGGGGAGGAGGCCGGCCGGCCCTATGGCGCGCCAAGGAGGAGTCCTCCTCCTAGTAGGAGTAGGACTCCTACTAGGAGGGGGAAGGAAGTGGGGAGGGAGAAGGAAAGGGGGGCGCCGCCCCCCCCCCTCTCCTAGTCCAATTCGGACCAGGGGGAGGAGGCGCGTGGCCCACCCTGGCTGCCCTTTTCTCTCTCCACTAAGGCCCATATGGCCCATTACTTCTCCCGGGGGTTTTCCGGTAACCCTCCGGCACTCCGGTTTTCTCCGAAATCACCCGGAACACTTCCGGTGTTCGAATATAGTCGTCCAATATATCAATCTTTATGTCTCGACCATTTCGAGACTCCTCGTTATGTCTGTGATCACATCCGGGACTCCGAACTAACTTCAGTACATCAAAACTAATAAACTCATAATATAACTATCATCGAAACCTTAAGCGTGCGGACCCTACGTGTTCGAGAACAATGTAGACATGACCGAGACACATATCCGGTCAATAACCAATAGCGGAACATGGATGCTCATATTGGCTCCCACATATTCTACGAAGATCTTTTATCGGTCAGACCGCATAACAACATACGTTGTTCCCTTTGTCATTGGTATGTTACTTGCCCGAGATTCGATCGTTGGTATCTCAATACCTAGTTCAATCTCGTTACCAGCAAGTCTCTTTACTCGTTCCGTAATACATCATCTCGCAACTAACTCATTAGTTGCATTGCTTGCAAGGCTTAGGTGATGTGCATTACCGAGAGGGCCCAGAGATACCTCTCCGACAATCGGAGTGACAAATCCTAATCTCGAAATACGCCAACCCAACATGTACCTTTGGAGACACCTGCAGAGCACCTTTATAATCACCCAGTTACGTTGTGACGTTTGGTAGCACACAAAGTGTTCCTCCGGCAAACGGGGGTTGCATAATCTCATAGTCATAGGAACATGTATAAGTCATGAAGAAAGCAATAGCAACATACTAAACAATCGGGTGCTAAGCTAATGGAATGGGTCATGTCAATCACATCATTCTTCTAATGATGTGATCTCATTAACCAAATAACAACTCTTTTGTTCATGGTTTAGGAAACATAACCATCTTTGATTAATGAGCTAGTCAAGTAGAGGCATACTAGTGACACTCTGTTTGTCTATGTATTCACACATGTATTATTTTTCCGATTAATACAATTCTAGCATGAATAATAAACATTTATCATGAAATAAGGAAATAAATAATAACTTTATTATTGCCTCTAGGGCATATTTCCTTCAGCCAGGCCCTTGCCTTGGCCTCCTGGGGGGCTTGGTCTTATTTGGCTTAATCGTGACCACATATGGGTCCTCGGTCAGCAACTTCTCTAGATTGGCGCTCAAAGGATCCCCCCATTGAGGTGCTAATGATTTGACTGACCTAGCAAATGCACGGCACTCCCGTGAATTAAAGCAAAAAAAACTTAGTCACTTAGTCAAGGAGTAAGAAAGAAAATTGAAACCACAAATTAACAGTGGGTACTTGACATACCTCGGTCGCTGGATGTGCTCGGTAGTAGCCGATGTCGTCCCCCTTGGTTTGGTAGGTGTTCTCCCTTGTCGAGGGCTTGACAAGGATGGTTAACATCCCTCGAGGTCCTTCCCCCTGAAAAAACTTTGGCTCAAACATCCATAGGGGGGATGCTTGGGTCTGGAGGGGCTAGACCCTGCCGTGGAGCATGATGTGGATCACTTCCACCAGTGTCAGACCATTGCTGATAAGGACCTTCACCTAGTCCTGGAGTTCTCGGACTTCCCCCTGGTTCCCCCAGTTGAGGCTCTTGGTGGTCCAGGAGTGCAGCCTCTTCAAGGGTGCTGCCGAGAAGGCGGGAACACCCTCTTGATTCCCCAATTTCACGTCAACCATGTAGAACCACTGCTCTTGCCATTGTTTCACCATTTTGATGAACTTGACTAGCAGAAATTTGACATTATGAAGCTTGCTTATCATATTGCCCCGCACTCGGTGATCTTGCGGCCATTGGTCTATGGTTTTGACATAGAACAATTTGAGCCAGAATCCAAAGTGCGGCTCGATGCGAAGGAAAGCCTCGTGGAACACAATATACGAGGCATTATGGAGGATGGAGTTGGGGGCAAGTGGTGGAACTGGATCCCGTAGATGAATAGAAGGCTTTCGGGGAAGGGGTGGACAAGAAAACCCAAACCTCAGATGACATGGGATATGAACACGATGCACTCGCCTTCCCGAGGTTCTGGGACTCCAGAGGCGGAGTAGATATCGTCGCTGACAAGGGGCAAGCGGCACTTGACCTCGTTCGGTGATGGGAGTTAGCCGCCCGCGTGAAGCTCGGTGATGTTGCCGGCGGTGACGGTGGAGTCCATCCACATGCCCCTCTTGTTGGATGCCTTCACCTCCGCTACCTCCGCGGCGACGCATTTTCCCTTGCCGGACATTTCTTGGGATGGAAAAGGGGGTGAGGAAAAGGATGAACGGTGGGGTTTGGTTGTGCTCTCTGGGCGCTGCAGCTTGAGAGTTTTCGAATGCTGGAAGCAATGGGGAGGTGTAGGATGAATTAGATTCATCCAACTCCTTTTATAAGCTGGTAAATATACCAAGGGGCACCATGTCGTGCGCTAATTTTTGCCGCTTCCCAACCACGATGTGCATTACGTGTGCGCATGGGTTGAGGGATTTTGTTAATGATATCGTCGAAAATCCGGAGCACTATCCTTTATTGATGGGACGTGCCAATGGAAACGGCCTAGGGCCATGGTAAATTCAGCACAATGACTATAGATGGGACCTTTCAGTTCTACAATCTGCGGCAACAGTTCTGTTTTCGGTTAAAAGTTTTTAGAACACCACCCAATTGACCTATCATGCCAGCACAACAAAACTTTGCGGTTAAGCTATCGAAGCTTGGATCGAGCCTTCGAATCCGATGAGAATAAAAGCATTCCATGGGGATTATGGGTTGGACCTCCTCAAAAGACCGAAGTGTCTAACTCTTCGGACTGAAAGACATGGTTAAATAGAGGAAGATGTCGAAGAGTATGAACCTATCAAATTTACAAGAGACTTCGGATCCAAGGGAGTCCTCGAGTGTGTAAACAAGATGGAACATCAAGATTGTTAACTCGCCTACGAAGCCGAAGACCCAAGACAAAGCCTCTCCGAGGAGTTCAATGTCCTCGGCTTGAAGACCAGTTCATGGGCTATTGCCGTTGTCCTGGACTAGGGGGTGCAAACCACGTCGGCCCCTCTTTAGTGAGCATGGCCGATGACCCCTGGATCATCAATGAATGGGTCAAGACTGTCATGCCCCTTGGCGTGCTCAAAATGGAATCTTTCGAAGACTTGGTGCATACTCAAGACATATTTGAATCTTCGGCGTGTTTACCCTAGATGTAACCGGCCTACATGTAGCCCTAGGTACCCTAGGTGTCTATATAAGCCAAAGGGTTTAGAGCATAGGGTAGAGAATCATACATTTACATACGATCTCGAGATAGATCATCATGTACTTTGTACTCCAATACAGTCAATATAACAGAAGCAGGACGTAGGGTTTTACCTCTTCGAGAGGGCCCGAACCTGGGTAAACATCGTGTCCCTTGTTCATCTTGTTACCATCTAGCTAAGGTCACCAGCTCGGGACCCCCTGCCCAAGATCTGCCAGATTTAACCCTGACACTGAGGATAGGACGTGTGCTCTTTGTGGGCAAGATGAAGATTTCAATCACATTTTTTCACTTGAATTCTTGCCCAAGTTCTATGGGGATGTCCCCAAGAAATGGTTAAGTGTACCTGGGCACGAGGTAAGTCTGTTTATTTCCACCTTCTCCGGTGTGGACTTTCAGAGACTACTTGGAGGCTGACTCGGCTTGGTTTTGCGACACTTGCATGGGCCTTATGGAACGTTTGTGATTAATCTCGCAATGATGGGTCTTTTTTTAAACTTCTTGTTGACAACTTGTACAAAATGATTATCTTCTTGCAACTAAGGAAGTCGTTGTGCAAAACCTTGACTCGTCGACCCTTGAGCGACAGATTAGGAGCCTTAGAGGCATGCGGCGTTGTTGAGTGAAGCTTCTTCTCGGTGAAAGCTTCCTCTACGCCTCGTATGGCTTCGGCGCCCCGTCGGCCATCGTGTATCCGTTTGAGGGCCTTTGCTCCTTTCGCGAGCTTGTATTGTATCTGTTGCAGCCTGAACTTCTCTCTAAAATGGTAAAACCTTTAAGTGCTTCAGTAATCTAAAGTCGGGCAAGCTGCTTTTTTATGAAAAAGAACAAGATAAAGTTTTTCGAGAGGACTTTTTCCCTCAAGTTTCCGACAAGGGTCATTTTCTGTCAATTTCTGTTAAATCTTCCTCAATTGAAAACCCCAAATCGCTACTCTCCAAAATAATACCGTTGCCGTACTTAACAATGATGAGTAGCAATAAGTTATGTAGAATGGGTGTGGGCGTGTGGCTAGGTCTCAGTCAACTGAGACTTAACCAAGTCTCAGTCAAGTGATATAGCATATTAGAAGAAAAAAGAAAAACTGAGAAGAATTGTTTTGCATGAATGTTCATGCAAAATCAAAGGAAGATAGTACCGATCAAGACATATCGAAGTCTTAGTCGACTGAGACTTAACAAAACTGATATAGAATATAGTGGACGACAAATCCGCCAGCACCATATGGCATGCATGTATGCATGCACATGCACAACAGAGAATTATTTCTGAGTCAAATTCAGTCTGCGGGTCACTGAGATAAGGTGAAACAGATAAACACTCGGAGTCTTGGTGTCATGCGCCATCCATGCATACAATTCGCTGGCAGTCGGTGTATAATGTACAGAGCAGCTTGATGTGTGCGTGTGTGCTAGAGGGAGAAGGGGGAGGAACCCTATGACTATGAGAGAGAAAGGAGACAGAGAGCGAGAGAGACCCTATAAAGGGGGGAGAGAGAAATCTCAAGGAGGTTTGTGGTGGACATGCGTCCTCCTCGCTCCTCTAATACTCCCAAATCACCACCAAACTAGCTAGTCCATCCCATTGCTCTCAACCTCCTTCCCCATCCGTCCCTCCTCCCTTCTTCCTCCTATCCATTGGAGATCTCCATTGGAGGGAGCTCTACCTGGCCTGCCTGCTGCTCATGCACTGCACTGCCGATCTTGCTACCACTCCAAGCCCAGGTTCATAGCCGACTGGCTATATAGCCCGTAGCTCCATCTACCCACCGATCGAGATCGCTGCCATCGTCAAGCCAGCTGAGATTTGGAGTGGTTTTTGGTGCAAAGATTACTTCCAAGTCAATTCCTTCCCGTCTCCGCCGATCCTACGAGCTACGTACGCCGAGATTGGGATGCTTGAGGTGGCCACGCTGCAAAGCCCTAATCCGGCCGTCTTCAGCCTCGGCGACCACCACCATGTCGATGTCGGGTTCCCGGAGGCCACCGTGGAGGAGGACGACTTCCTGCTGGACTACATCGACTTCAGCACGTGCGACATGCCCTTCTTCCACGTCGACGACGGCGACGACATCCTCCCCGACCTCGAGGTCGACCCGACCGAGCTCCTCGCCGAGTTCGCCGACGAGCCGGCGACGACTACGGTGCTGAGCCCGGCGGCAGAGCCGGCGCCAGACAGCTGCGAAACCCACCATGGCGACGAGGCGAAGACGGCCGTGGAAACGGACCTACCGGCAGAGATGGACATGGAACTACCAGAAGGCAAGGGCGAGACGAAGGGTTTGATGTCGTCGTCGGAAGAGAAAGATGTGAAGCAGCAGCACGACAACAAGAACAACAACAACAACAACAACAACATCGTGGGCGATGAGGTTTGCAGCGCGGTGACGACGGACGATTCTTCCGCTGCGGTCGGGTCTGAGAACAGCAAGTCGTCGGCGTCGGCAAAGGGGCACAGCAAGATGACGTCGAAGCCCGCGTCGGCAGCCGCGGCGACCAAGAGCTCCCACGGCAGGCGGAAGGTGAAGGTACTGCCTGAATTCTCTCACTAGCCCTAGCTCCATGGTATATCCATAATTAAGCATGCTTAACCGCATGGGGTTGGGGGGAAAGAACGAAAGAAAGGGATAAACTCTATGTCGTCCAATCGATCTGCACATCACGATCCACTGCAGCTGCCCGTCTGGCGCAAACTCTGACATAATCTTTCTCACGATCGACGACATCTCCTGCGAGGCAGGCAGCAGATCTGACTGACCCAGGACCCAAGAAATCACGAGAGGCCTAGCTGTAGCGTCGTAGCAGCACGGGGCATGGCCCTGGCCCTGCATGGTACAGCCGGGGCGAATCAGCAGCTCGTGATTGCCTCCGTCGCGAGGAGCTAGCAAGCACGAGCAGCTGATCGACTTTGACGCGCGCGCGCGGCTGCTGCGTCGGTACGTACGTAGTTGAAAGCTGGGTAACATCATCAGTGGATAGGAGAGGCGCGTGGAGGGAGGGAGGTTTGCACCGAAATGTTGCGCGGCAATGAATAGGCCATGGAAATCCCCGTGCAGGCAGCTTTTTGGGACGACGGGCGGATAGGATAGATCTCAACCGGCCGGCAGGGAAAGAGAGAGGGAGAGCGTCACGGGAAGCGCACGGTAACAGTGGCATACACACACAGCAGCAGCAAACAGTGCAGCTATAGCTGCTCTTTGCCCCTTTATTTCGGTGCAGATTTTCACACACGCGGCGCCTATGAAAAGTCTTGTCTGTGATCTCTCCTGCCTATACGTACGTGCGTGTACGTCTCTCTGTTACTAGCGGTACTAGCTAGTTCTAGGGTAAGCAAAGCTCATAGGAAAGTAGTTCCATTTAGTGCCCTGAATCTTCTGAAGCATGTAAATGATGCTCTTTGATTAATAAAATTCGTGCTTATTATATATGGCTGGTGATTGATTGATTAAACAAACGATGAATGAATGGCAGGTGGACTGGACGCCGGAGTTGCACCGGCGGTTCGTGCAGGCGGTGGAGCAGCTGGGGCTGGACAAGGCGGTGCCGTCGCGGATCCTGGAGCTCATGGGCAACGAGTACCGCCTCACGCGCCACAACATCGCCAGCCATCTCCAGGTCCGTTTCTTTCCATGCATTATTTCGGCAGATTAACTACACTTTTGCTAAAACGCATCTAAATATGTCATAAGTATTCTTAGGATCGAATCGTCGGCCGAGTTTTAAATTCACACGGACGGACGCGGTGCCTGCCACTGCTAGGTGCTAGCGCAAAGACAAACACGAGCATGTACACACATGCACTCGATCCATCCCCAGCTCCAGGCAGCACAGTCAGATCTGGCCGTCTGGGCAACATATGTACGTCTGTGCCTGCCCATATGCATTGTCGCCATACGTTGTCCAGGCACGGACGACGTTGCAACCGCCAGCCCCAGCCCCTCACGGCCTCGTGTACATTATTACAGCATTATTATCATCGCTACGTATACATACGTACCGACGACGCACTGTACTAGTAGTACTACGCCATATGCATGGCATGCATGCCTGCATGCATGTGACCCCATGCGTGAATCATGCAAGTCCTTGGCAGCGCTTTCACAAACACATGCACGCAGACGCGGGGTGTCAAAAGTGAAACCACTCGCTCATTCATTCAAACAAAAATTATCCGGTACGCCGTGCTCATGCATGCATGCATGCGTTCCCGTTTGGATATTCCATTGCCCAAACCGTGCAACGGGGAGGCGCCAAGGTGTGCAGCGCAGGGGGGCGCCACCACGCCGTACGGGTGACCACTGCCCACGCCACACGGATTTGAGGGAGGGCGGCCCCGGCCGGTCCTGCCCTAGTCAGCGCGGGCGCGTGCCATGTCGCCGCTGGCCGGGTTCCTCACCGCCGTAGTGCCCGTGCATGGATGTACTACTCCCACTCCCTGCGGCCCGGTACTGAACGCCCGTTTTCTAGCGAGATGGCCATATCCTCGCACGAATTCCCGTGCACGCGCGTCCCGCTTTGGCACCAGGCGATAGAGATCCAGATCTCGGCAATCTGTTCTTACTCCTTTAGTTTTAACGATCTAAAACGTCTTATATTTGTTCACGGAGGGAATACCTTTCTGTAAATTGCATACAACTCTATATATAAGTTCTTCCACCTCATAAAATAATTATTACTCCCTTTGTAAAGAAATATAGGAGTGTTTAGAACACTACTTATAATTCTTTACCGGAGGAGTAGATGGCTAGCTGAGCATTACATTACTATGCATTTTAGTGAACCAGTGAGGTACAGTGGATTAATTGTGATAGTCTAACTTTTTCAATCTAAGTTTCGTGGTATTTTTTCAGTTTAGCTAACAAACCAAACACGGCAACATTTGAAGCACAAACTACACCTTAACATTTGTATGATCCTGTAACTAAAAAGTGGAGGCTTATTCGAAAATGAAATCAAGGGGTGAGTAAAATGATCTATATATGATTTGTGGGGGTGTCTACTTTTCTGAGGACCGTTATTCTGTATCTGCTCCTCACGGTAGAAAGAATCGATGGGAAAAATGGAGTATTTGTTTGGCTGAGAAATTCCTGGTTCTGAGTTGAAAACTCGAAAATGATTTCTACTCCCTCCGTTCCTAAATATTTGTCTTTCTAGACATTTCAAATTACTACTACATACGGATGTATGTAGACATATTTTAGAGTGTAGATTCACTCATTTTGCTCCGTATGTAGTCACTTGTTGAAATGCCTAGAAAGACAAATATTTAGGAACGGAGGAAGTAATTGACTGAGACAACGTTATATTTACAATTTTGTAACTGAGCATCTGCATGCTTTTGCATCTAATTAATGTCTTCTTTGGTTCATAGGATAGGAATAGGAAAATCATAGAAAGTGAGATGAAATATATCTCAATTTCTATAGAAAAGAGATAACATTTTATTCATAGAATAGGATCTTTTTCATTGAGTCCAGACTAATAGATTTTTTACTTTGAAATGTGAATAATTGGTTTCTATCCTACATAGGAACAGGAATTCATTTTTACTCCCTCCGTCTTATAATGTAAGACATTTTTGTGAGCTTGCAAAAACGTCTAACAATATGGGACGGTGTGAGTACAAATCAAAGGGCCAAATGTTTTTTCCTACAAAGTTCTTATCCTTCAGAATTCATGTAAACCAAAGGAGGCTTAAAGTAGCACTTGATTGTTGTGTAATTTTATATTCCATGATGTGTGGCTTGTTTGAATTATTATTATTTTGAGGGAGTGTGGCTTGTTCGACTTAAAATAACAATTATTAACACGGTTAAAAATAGTAAAGGTACTATGAGTTTGCATTTGTGGTGGAAGACTCAAAGTTAATGCGGTTGCGTTTCAAACCGAAATTAATGCGATTACATGTCCTCCGTGCAAGTGCAGAAGTACAGGTCACACAGGAAGCACCTGATGGCGAGGGAGGCGGAGGCGGCGAGCTGGACGCAGAAGCGGCAGATGTACGCGGCGGCCGGCGGGCCGAGGAAGGACGCGGCGGCGGGAGGCGGCCCGTGGGTCGTGCCGACGGTCGGGTTCCCGCCCCCGGGGGCGATGCCGCCGCACGCGGGGATGGCGCACCACCCCGGCCAGCCGCCGCCGTTCTGCCGGCCGCTGCACGTGTGGGGCCATCCCACCGGCGTCGACGCGACGCTGCCGCTGTCGCCGCCGTCCATGCTGCCCGTCTGGCCGCGGCACCTGGCGCCGCCGCCGGCGTGGGCGCAGCAGCCGCCGGTGGACCCCGTCTACTGGCACCAGCAGTACAACGTGCGTGCGCTACTACATTGCTCCGCCTCTGTCTCCCTCTTCCCGCGTTCACGTGACTAGGCTCTTTCGCTTTGCATGTGTTGGCGGCATGCGTTCGTAATAACCGGTTGGCTTACCGTTTTCTCCTCGCTCAGGCTGCCAGGAAATGGGGCCCGCAGGCAGTGACACAGTGCGTTCCGCCGCCGATGCCTCCTGCGGCCATGGTAATTAAACTAGTAGCTAGTACTATGAATCATTTGCCCAGTCGTTAACGTTGAAGCAGCTGTGGTAATTGCGTGGCTAATATGGTTACCTGTGTGTGTGCGCGCGTGCAGATGCAGAGGTTTGCTGCGCCGCCGATGCCGGGGATGGTACCGCATCCTATGTACAGACCGATCCCGCCTCCGCCGTCGCCGGTGCCGCAGAGCAATAAGGTCGCCGGCCTGCAGCTTCAGCTCGACGCCCACCCGGTAAGTACATAGGCACGGCTGATGGTTCATTAATTTATACTGTACTTCTGATCCTGAAGTCACACTATAGTACACGGACACGGTACGGTGTTCCAGTCCAAGGTAGATATCCATTGATTAATCAGTGCACGCAAGAAATACAAACGTGCCCCTAATCATATGTGTTTAATCTCCGATATATATTGCGCAGTCCAAGGAGAGCATCGACGCAGCCATCGGAGACGTTTTAGTGAAGCCATGGCTGCCGCTTCCCCTGGGGCTCAAGCCCCCGTCGCTGGACAGCGTCATGTCGGAGCTGCACAAGCAAGGCATACCCAAGGTCCCGCCGGCGGCGACAACGAACTGCGGCGGCGCCGCCTGAGAGTACGTACGTCTCCACCACCACCGGCGCCGGAGCCGTCATGCTGCTGCTGCTTCCCCCCTCTCTCTGGGTGACACAACTCGTCGACTACTCGTCCGTCTGCACCTACGTGCATACGTATGGCTGATCGACCGGCCGGTTGGTCGACGTACGCGTGCGCGTGTAGATTAATACTCATAGTTATAATAATGTATTGTCCTGGGTGTGTCTGTATGAGTGCACTGACATGGATCTCTGGGTTTTTCCTCTCGTGTGCGTGCGCGCTGTGCGCACACACGAGCGCTGCGTCTATATTGTTGGGATGGAACAAACTTATATTATTGGACTGGTAAATGAATAACCAATGATGCATGCATGCTCCGTGTGGAAATGCAATTGCATATTTCTGCAAAATGTGAGAAACGTCTTTATTAACACGACAAATATAGGACAGAAACTCTGTATCTGCATGCAGAAACAAGCTTTTCGGTAATAATTTTTGTGAGCACAAATGATGATATCAAATGTGAAAAACGTACTACTAACACCGCATACACTGTACCAGGAAATATAATGTGGGGGCGAAAAATGTTAGTAGTAAGCACATTTGTGGTCGATGCAAATAAATTCAAGATGCGACAAATATAGAAGCTCTGCATCTGTATGAGAAATATAATCAGCAAACTCCCCATTGATAACGGGAACAACAAAGATAACAGAATCAGACTTCACGTGTTGGCGTACACCAAATGTCGCCATCTAGTCTAGGAGACAGCCGACACATAACCCATCGTAGGTGCTGGCATAAAGGCGTCCATGGAGAATAACACAGCACATACTACAGACTTTTACAGAGAGACTGATTGACGAAGGCATGGTGAGCTTACACTCAAATTAGCATCGCTGAATCGCCCATACAACAAGTCCTCTTTATTTCCTTCTCAAAAGTAATCCGGTACGTTGTCCAAGGTTTGCAAGTAACAACATGACACTACACATAATAAATATGTTCCCAGCTTCCCATCACTCACACTCGACCAAAAATAATACTCCAACGTAATGCCACTTTGTTTGGCCTCGCGATGGTCAGATCCCACCCTACTCAACTTCTGTGATGAGCCTTCTCTTTCTGAAGGGCTGCATAGTCCTGCTCCCTGGAGCACTGTGCGCTCGCCTTCTTTCTTCTTTCCGGCTTTCTGCTTCAATCATGGCGCGCCTTATCTTGCCTGCCTTGTAGATCGGCTTGGGCAAGTGCTTATGTCTGCAACAACACATCATCCATGCAGCATCAGCAGAATGATGGTAAACGAAAACAAGATGCTCCATCAAGTTGAAACACTTTTCAGAACAAGAAATAGTAGCTTACTTGTCAATCCGCCTGATTTCTGGAAGGTGATTATACCGCGCCTTGACAGCATCAAGATATTCTTGCTTTTTGCGTTCCCTTGGAAGAATCTGCAGAAAATATTTGTCGAAACATCTTATACATAATAGAAGACCTTAAACACTCAAGTAGAAACACTTCTCAGGACAAGTGAGACCATTAGGACCTTTGTCCATCAGCCCCAAAAGTAAAACGCTAAGTGTCAGAGAACAAGGCAAACCCATACCTTCATGAACAATTATCAAGTTTCAATCGTGAAAAGTCTTTACCCGCTAACCTAGCTGAGCATTTTTTAACCCATAACTGAATCTCAAAAGCACAACAACTAACTGTGACTTGAAGGTCACTAATATGCTCACATTTACTACTGATTCTCTGCCATTCTTAATTGAGTACATCATTTATGTCTAGTCATGGAATATGATGATGCTAAACAGAAGGAACAAGAGGATGTCAACAACAGACGTTTATTGTTATGCTACTTCATTGGGCATCCATGTGAGCTCAATCATATGGCATGGAACTGAAGCAAGTAGTAAACATACGAGACAGCAACAACTGGCAAACACCGGATGGCAGTAGAAAACTTACAACTCCCAATTGTTCTGAAGCTTTGGACTTCCACAGACGAAGATTTGTGTCATCACTGCCAGAAACTAGATAGGTCCCATCATATGTGTATTTCACACAAAACACCCTGCCAAGGTATGGGTAAATTGGTTACAACAGAACAGAAATTCCATAAAAGCAAGTTGTTAAAGATAGACATGGGGTCTAAAATAAACAAGATGGCTAACGGTAAAAACCAATAAATATATAAATGCCATGTATCAGAACTGCTATATTCATGCTGATTCCAAGAACCATGGTTATATGGCTGTGCATCAGGTTGAAATGTACTCCCTCTGTAAACTTCTATAAGAGCGTTTAGATCACTACTTTAGTGATCTAAACGCTCTTATAAAAGTTTACAGAGGGAGTACTTCTCAAACCTCCATACGTCTCAACAGAGCAACATATTCAACTGTAAAACTGGTTGAATTGAAAAGTCTATTCTGATTTCTGAACACTCAAAAGATATAGATCAAAACTGATCTGACACTAAATTGATCTGGTTGGTATCCGACAGCAGAACAGGCTTGAGGGGTAAAAGTTGGGAACCATACTGAAGTTTGGGCTTAAGATCAGGTAGACAAACTAAGCAAGGAAGAGTGAAAATAAATAATAGAAACAAACCTTTGCATCCTCTTAGTATGGTATATCTCCCTGCTATGATCACCGTTATAATTGAAGATCCGTACCTACAAAAGCAGTAAAAAAAATTGTCAAAAATCACCTATACATGGTACAGTATGAACTTGGATCTACAAAAGTGGCACATACCGTTCTATCGTAGGAACCAGTAACAAATTCCCGTCCTGTTGGGTTGTAATCAACATCCATCCTGACAACACAACTCATGTAAGAATTGACTTCTAAAATTCAAAAGGAAAAGAATACTGTATGTTGCCAATGGGCTTGATGCAGAACTACATGAAATGATAGCTTTCAGATGTACATTGTATAATGCAAGGCAGGAACTGCACATCTCAGTGAGTCCAATGACACATTGACACTACAATGAAATAGCACCACATGTATAAAATCCTTATTGCAGCTTCAGTTTTGTTGATATATCCTAGAACTTGTCCATGTGCATGCACTTAACATACAGATCTATATAATATTGACAGGAGATATGCATATATGCTAGCACATGCACTTAACATACAGATCTATATAATATTCACTCATTTTCTCTACTAGGGGATTGACCTTTACATACATCCACGTGTTATACTCCCTCCGTTTCTTTTTAGTTCGCATATAAGGTTTGGTCAAAGTCAAACTTTGTAGAGTTTGACTAACTTTATATTAAAAAATATAAACATTCACAATATAAAATCAATATTATCAGATGCACCATGAAACGTATTTTCATACTATATAGTTTTAGTATTGTAGATGTTCATATTTTTTTATATAAATTTGGTCAAACTTTGTGTAGTTTGACTTTGACCAAATCTTATATGCGGAGTAAAAAGAAACGGAGGGAGTACTTTAAACAGGACATTAGATATTTGTATTTCCAAATAATACTTACACTGCTGAAACATGACCCTTGTGAACAACCTTGGCTTCATTCAGCTTTCTAGCATCAAAAGAATAACAGTTTGTATCTTCGTTTGCCTAGTAACAAAAAGAATCAGGACAGAAGTTCTTAGCTATGCAAAAGCTCAAATTTAAACAAAAATTCATATATCTTCCAGTCTGGAACAGTATCATATAAGTTGCTTCATTAGCGCAAGCATATAACAAGAACAAAAATATTTGACATTTCAATCTTACAGCAGTGAAGTTCATGGGCTCCCTAGGGTTCCAGCAAACTGAATTGCACCTTGTCTGCATAAAACAAATACATTAGCATCTCCAACTCTCTATGCTTAGTGGTTACTAAGATAGAGCAGAAAAGCAATAAATATTCAGCAAGGTGCCCAAATAATTATATGAGCATTAAAAATAACTAAGTTAGTATGATGAACGAGAACATGCAAATTTTGACTGATCAAATATGGTTGACATTACAAGAAATTAAATTAGTTGGCAGAAGATGGTGCTAGATCTATATTTTGGACACCATTGGGTGTTGGCCTGATCGAATTGGTTACTTTTAGGGATAATAAATTCCAGAACAAAAGATAGGCTTAAGATTCTGAAATGGGTTGGTTTAAAAGAAGGTCCTGAAAATCTGGAATGTTCATGCGAAATGACTCTAATGAGTTGGCATGCCAGATGATTGAAGAAGAATAAATAGAGAAATCAATGAATTTGAAGATACTCCTCACAACTGTGTTTACAAGATCACATGTTGATATTGAGGGTGACATTAATGTGTCCGCAGAAGACAGGAAGGATTAATTCAGAAGGGCAAAGTTGCAACTAAAAAGATGTGTCAATAGATTTTAAATGTACAAGAGATGAATATATCCAAGACCTTGCAAGGACCTCTTAGTCTCTTACAATTCAGTGCATATGAAATGACACATAACCATTTCTCCTGAAGAGCGGATATCTCTATGTGTTCTGTAAATGCACCGTCCATTGTTCTTTCTTCCAACCCGCCAGAAACTGACCAGTTTTAAGTTGGTTCCCACAAAGTGTTTGTCTATTTTCTAGTATATTCTTTGCACTTCTCTATTTTTTTAACCACCGTAATTTTATATTCTTCACTCTTTGTTAGGACCATAATTACCTCACTCCCAGTGGGATACGGACCCAGCATACATCATCATCACGTAATGCATTATTCAGAGCTCACTTTGGATCTTTTTTGCTGCGTGTATTAGGCCCATTCCTTTCATATAGACAATTAATATCAGAATCATACACCAACTTGGAATTTGTTGAAGTAGGCTTAAGAGTTCTAAATCCTGGTTACACACCAAAAAAGGGATGGGAAAGAGGTATGTGAAATCTTTCTAAGTCAAGCATAATTTAGTTTAAAAAACACTGTATTTATCGGTGCTTGAGTTACTCAAATTTAAGCAATACCATTACCAAGATCTCAACAGGATCTTATTATCAATTTAATTTGTCATGAAGCATCATGCAATAGTGAACTAAAACTAACACAGCCCACTATCATATGGCAACTTTTAGTTGGTCTTTCTCACTTATACTTCATGCCGTTCGGTGATGAACAAATGCTGATGTACTTTGAGCACAGGGAATCAGAACGAGACGGTAGGCATTATGTGCACAGCATATGAGAACAAAGCAAATGTTCTCTGTGCATCAAAGTCTCAATAGTGTTAGCATGCTCTATCTATTTTGGATTTTCTAGGTTTTACAAGGATCCACAAATAAAGAGAATTCAACAAACCTTCATGATTAACTTTCTAGCTGGGGATGACATGCGCAGGTCAAAAAGTGTTAAACTCCGATCACTGCAAAATAAATAAATCCTATTTTAGTAGGAAAAAGAAGTTTTAAGGGGAGCAAAATATCGGATTACAACATTCATCATTAGAAAATTAGCAACAAATACTGGAATTTTAGGGGAAATTAAAGAATAATGTAAGTAAAACATCAGGTTCTAAAATTACCTAGATGATGTAAGTAAAACATCAGGTTCTCCAGGATTAAACCGCACAGAAAGAACTGTATCTTTACCCCATTCGAAGGTATTTATTGGCTCCGACCTACAGAAATGAATTAGCATTGGTGGTGGTAGAAAAGACACAAAATGCTGGGGAAAAGGCTATCAGATAGTATACCTGTTATGGTCCCATATATCTACCTGAGCACCTACAGTTGCGAAAACATTACGATCCCACTGGTGGTCAACACCCCTAAAATTCATCAGAAGAGAAATGGTCCATTCAGCAAAGAAGATGAGAGGAATCTGGAATAAGTCAGGGCAGTGCAGTAGTGCTCTCACCAAAATGCATGCTTCCATGTATAGACTGCTGACGGCTGTAAACCACAGTGGCAAGGTAAGGAAATGAGATGTCATACAACATAGATAGTGCAAAATAAATGTAATGCATCCCTTCAGTGCACACCTGGGAAGCATCTCCAATAGCATCATTAGTGTCCATCATCTTACGCATAGGATCTTTCCAGAGTCGAACACTGCAATCAATAGATGGATAAGTGCATAGTAAGATCACGGACACAGATACATATTCACAAATCCACTTCTGTATTTTACACTTTAAAGAAGTAGACTTTGATGAAGTGAAGTTTAATTATTATTTTCAAAACCTGTTTGAAATGGTTTACCACAACTTTTTGCCTGTGTAACGCATAAGTCAGTATGCCACTGGAATTGCTCTTAACCTATATTACCCCCTCCGACCCAAATTAAATTGACGCAGCTTTAGTACAACTTAAAGTTGTACTAAAGCTGCGTCAATTTAATTTGGGTCGGAGGGAGTAACTTATTTTAAAAGGGCTGTTATTTGTGTTTAATGGGGCTTAATCTTGTGGGAATTTTAAGATAAAGCTCAAGTCCTACACAAAATGCTGCGTCAATTTAATTTGGGTCGGAGGGAGTAACTTATTTTAAAAGGGCTGTTATTTGTGTTTAATGGGGCTTAATCTTGTGGGAATTTTAAGATAAAGCTCAAGTCCTACACAAAATGCCTTACACATATATATTCAAGAAAGATAACAAACAGATCCTGGGACATGGTGATCATTAATACACCTGTGGGTTAGAGCCAACTTAATGCAAAACATAAGCAGTGAGAGAACACCTCAAGGGTTAAGTTGCATGCCTTGAATTGAATCTGTGTCTAATAAGCAAAAAGAAGTGGCACCCACAAGTTCACTTACGTGCAATCAACACCACAGGATATCAGAAGATCGCCGTCGGTAGATGTTGCCAAACCTCTCACAGCACCCTGGTGTCCAGGGAACTGGCAGACTGTCTTCCTGTTTTTATTGTTGCACAGGAAATTAAAATTACAGTCACAAGTTGTAGTAAACTATTTCAAACAGCTCAGTTGATATTTCATCGGCGGTACCTTGCAGCAATGTCCCATAGTCGAATATCTGTGAACAAAACAACAGGCACAGTTTACCACTTCCAGTACAAATTTGAACTTGATCAGAAGATGAATAAGGTAATGCATAACTGAGACTTCTTAATTTTTTATGTAAATTTAAATAAATGAAGGGAAAACATCAGCTTCAATACTAGAAAGGTGCCTCGTTCTAACAAAATGGAGCGGGGGTAAACCCCTTTTCATAAAAAAAAGATATACTAGAAAGGTTGAACCAAAAAATCGGTATCACATAGTGGCCAGATCACACAGACTGCTGAAGCGTAACAAAGCAGATGTTACTTGCAAATGCATAATACAAGGGGGTTGGCAGCCATGCGATAGTTTCACAAACAGGGCAGGGTTATATATTCACTAGAAACGGGTAAAAATAATAAAGCAGTGACAAAACATTCAACCAGTACTAACAAATTTATTATTACTCGAAGTGTCGCCACTCAAACTGATACTCTGTCCGGTTCAAATAAACTGGTCATTCTGGCATTTTGGTTACATGCAGCCAAAAATTACAAACTGCCTATCCACATGCCCATGCACATAGATTGGACACGTGAAAACAATATGTGTAGATTTGTCTTGAACAAGTACTTCCACTGAAATTAGGTTTTATAAATATATTCCAAAAAAATTAGTGCTCAAATATGCATTTCAGGGCAATGCTAATGCCGAAAGCAAAAAAATTCTGCGAACTTGGGAGTATAGCATTAGAGCTTCTTACTCTTTGAATCCTGAGTTAACTGAACAATTCAACCAATGACTAAACAAGTGCCAACACTACAATTGGCAGTAACATCAATGTGGCTACTCTGCCATTCACACGAACCATTCCCTTTCCAGATGTCAATTCCTGAGAACGCTATGATATTAAGAACACAACAATTTATTATGAATTTACCATTTTAGTGTGTTACCATCAGATACGATTGGATCACAACACATAAATTGCAGATCACTAGAACTAGATGATACTCTTGATTGGTCAACATAAAGTATTCTTAGCAACCCAGAGAAAATGCACACAAATATTACAGGTCATATTCTAGATTTCACATGTAAAGTGAGTCATGTTGACTGAGGCAAGAGTTCACTTTGAGCTCCATACGAGATTATAATGCATCCGGGCAAAAAAAACAATATTTAGCAACCCCTGAGGTGCAAACTAAAAAGCAGAACAGTGAAAGGTTGTATGTTATAATTTACTGCATTGAGCTTAGTAAGCTAGTTCGTTGAAGGAGCAAATAAAAATGCATTGAACACACTCAAAGAGACGAAAGCAGCACGCTAGTGCAGAAGTATGATAATTACCCCCATCCATCGAGCCAGAAAACATAGCTTTCACATAATTGGAGTTCTTCGCCATGCACGAAACAGCATCAATGTGACCATCCATTGCTCCAATAAATGGCCTGGCAAATATCTGAAATGGGGAGCAGCATAAGTCGCATGAAAATATACAGTAAAAATAAAACATAAATGCAGATAAGGAAGATGAGACGTACCTTCTCTAACTTTGCAGCATTAAGGGCTCGAGTGTACTCAACAGCTTTCTCTTGACTACGGAGTGCTGGATCATAATTGCGGAATACTTTCTGTTGGGAGTAACAAATGCAATAGAGATTGTCATTTGTTGGCACAAAATATACAATAAAAGGCCTAAGCAAGTGACCACACAGACTTGAACCTGGGAATATAGCATCAACAGCTATATTGTGAATGTTTCAATTTACATGGCAGCTACCATGCTAACACACCGCCAGAAGTATTATTCAGTCGATACATGACTTAGATATCTGATGGCTATAAAATGTTAAGATGTTCCCCCAACCTGGGGGAAGGGGAAAATAGCTCTAGCAGAAGGGAATCAATTTGACGACCCCTCAAGAGAACTCGGCCGTTTTTGTTTTCGTTTTCAGTTGAAAGGGGGCCTATCAATTTAACTGGATAAAATGATAGTATTACCAACATCTGTAACTGCACGCAAACGCACTCCATGCTTAGGAAACAGCTCTCGCTTCTTATCCTACCATATCTACAGTACGAGTATGATGATTATACCGGATGCAGAACAACGAGTCGCAACCGACATGAGCGGGAGCACAATCAATAGAAACTACGAATGCAACGAGGGCTTCACCTGCAGGTCCTGGCTGCGCTCGCGCGTGAAGTCGTCGGTCGAGCGCGATATCACCTTCACCCTCATCGCGACCGCCGATGCAGCGAGGCGGGGCACTCGGCAAGGATGCGCTGCAGAGGCGCGATGAATCCGTAGATGAAGGTGCGGGGCTAGGGTTTTGCGCCGAGCAAGCTTCTCCTCCTCTAAACCCTGGTTGCCGCCGCCGCCGCCGCCGTCGAGGGGAAACAAAAGAGAGGAGTAGAACGCTACGAAGCAAGGGTCGGCGGCCGTAGAACAACAGGATGAAACTGGGCTACCCTCAACGTTTAAGGGCCCATTGGGCCCATCTCAAACAGCCCAACAAGAAATGGACCGAGCAGACCTATGAAAGGCCCACCCACATTGGTTCCGTCTGTTTGTGTGACTCGAGCGCTAGCTAGCCGGAAACCATCTCTCCCCTCCTCCTCCTCCCGTCTCACCAAGTCAGCCACGATGGCCGCCGCCGCCGCCAGGTCGATGCTCCGCTCGTCCGCTTCTCTCCTCCGCGCTGCTCCGGCGAGGGCCTCTTCCTCTGCGGCGCGGCCGTCCCTTCGCCGCGCGCTGGGCGCGCCCCCTCGCCTCCTCAGGTACGACCTCGGCCACCAGTCGACCGTGCCCCCCTCAACTAGCCAGATGTGGGCTGATGATTGTAATGGCGCTGTTCGTTGTGCAGGTCGCCCGTCGAGGCGAGCTTCTGCGTGGAGTCGCTGCTGCCACTGCACAGCGCCACCGCAGCGGCGCGGATGACATCTATGCTGGCCGTGCCTGGCCGAGGCCTCGGGTGGCTCACGGAAGGTGAAACTGAAACTACTCTTCCCCTTCAAATCTGTTATTAATTCGTACATTAGTCTAAAAAATGTGTATATAAATTCATGTGTTACGGTGTAATTGAGACAATACAGTAGATTTGTTTTGATATGAATCATATGTCAGTAGTGTGCCTATTGTCACCAACAATCCAACTCAAGCTAAACGTTGTAGTAGCAGTAACCTGCCATAGTTGATCCCAGTGTGCATAAGAGCATTGACTTGCACTACCTTAGTCTTGGTTAACACTGGTCCAAATGCGCATAACAATTTCTCTGTATCATTCGCCCAATTCCTTCAACATCTGCATCATACTATATGAACTTTCAAACACAAATCAATGGATGCAATCCACAATTCTATCTGGCCGTGTTTCCAGCATTTAGTTTCATGTTAACATCATTCTCCAGTCCTGTTTCCAGTCTTATTGACCAAAGAGACCCACTTTTCTGTTTTTCTTTTTATTTCTTTGTTGTAGGGAAAGACGAAACTAGATGAAGACCAACTTGGGAAAGGTGACCACTAAAATATCTCCACCATTTCGTTGAAATATGAGTAAATGTTATGTCCCTTACCAATCTTAAACGACTACCAAACCTTGCTCCAGTATGTGTAGAAGTGCTGCCGTGCCAACTTATTGCTATATGAATCATAACTTTCTCTGGGACTCCCTACACCTTTTAAAACCATGTTTAACAATTGATAGATAATAATTACTACATAAAACATAGGAATGATAATGGTTCCTATTATTGGAGGATTTCCTGTAAACTTAGTGATTAAGGCTCCTAATTCCACCGGAAAGAATGAATATGTTCATATTTTAGTTACATGATCTACAATTTGTGCATTGGGGCGCAAAATAAAAAATGATGATAGGTGTTACTAGTTATTGACTGGGGCAGTATTGAAGAGAACAAATTGACAAATATCTAAAAGTTCTAAGCGGACAACTCGCTGAAACTTTGTGCCTTAAGTAGCGATTTTTTCACCTAGTATACTGTTTGAGCCCCCCCTAAATTGCAGGGCACTGTTTCTTAACATAGAGTATACAGTATTATAACGATTTATTTCCATAGGGAATTTTTATCTATTTGTTTTTTTCCGTTCATATCGTAGAGAAACTGATTTTTTTAACATTTGGCTATGACGTACTCCCTCTGTAAACTACTATAAGAGTGTTTAGATCACTAAATAGTAATCTAAACACTCTTATATTAGTTTACGGAGGGAGTACTATGAAACACCCTGGAAAAGTAGCATATGTAATGTTTTAATTTATACATTCTTCTTAAATTTGTATAACTATCGTGATGAGTTATTATTGTTGGATAACAGCTGAAATTGATGGGGTATGATGCTGACCTGCCAACGGAGCCAGGAGATTACTAGTCTTTCAGGATGAGTTGACAAAGAAAGGAAGCATGCTTTTCTTTTTCTGTATGTGTACTACGATGAAATTTTTAATAAATGATGTTTGATATTGCTTAAACTTCATTCTCCCACCTTCATCTTCATTAACCAGAATCATTATGGTTATGTGATGAGAACCGTGCTAGGGGTGTAGAAGTTTGAATCGCTGGCAAAATGAATACTATGCTTGACCTTTTGTATCTGTTTGTTTGGTTTGTCAGCATGATCTGGTGATTAAAAGCCTGTTCCCTTTCTTTTACTGGCAATGTGGCTTGGTGTCAAGCATATTTTGATCCTTTTAGTCTTCACTTATGAATCCCATTTATCTTGTACAACATCATTGTTTCAATAATGCTCCTACAGACACTGGAAAAAAAATTACACAGGCAAAAAGGCAAGTATGCGACTCAAGGAATTCACATGTGTAGCTGTGCACTAAATAACTTTATAACAATATGATCTGAAATCATTTACAAGCAATTTCTGTCAGTACTTGTCTGTATCATCGTGAGGTAGTCACTTTGGGTAGGAAGTGCTCCCGCATTATCTTGTTCTGATGACTAGACAAGAACTTCATGCAGATGGGTGGCTCGATTTGGAAAATTGAAAGTAATGCTGATGGCAATGCCCAAAGTCCATCTCCACATATCAAACCTGATGCTACTACAACTGCAAGCATATTTGCGTTTTTCTTATCTGTTTTCTTCCAGATAACTAACAGTAGACTCCCCAAGGCCATGTCTATTGCAATATTCGGTGCGATTAAGAATGGAATTGCCATAGCCATGGCGTTTGGAATGTAGTTACTTGCCTTCCACTTCCTTGCTTTGGCTACTGCTGACAGGCAATCCAAGCAAAAGGCCATAAGGAAGAAAGCTATACAGAACTCAATGGAGTGCTTTGGGAGTATCTTGGTTCCTTCAACACTTAAAACTGCGAGCCCACGGTATGCGGTGGCCAAGGGCGCCGAGAATACCGATCCAGCTTCTCCCAGATGCTCTTTGCCAACAAGTTTTTCGAAGGACAGGAAGACAAGCGGGTTGATCAAGCAACCAAGTGCAGTCCCAATTACTTGGCTTATGAACATTGACAGCGGCGAGGTGAGTGTTAGGTATCCTGTCTTGAAGTCATGCATGAGCTCAGCAGCATTGCCAATGATCATCAACATGACACCACAGGCAGCAAGACCGGCAATGGCGCCACCAGATGCTTCACCAACCCATGCCCCAACAAGGAATATAGCAAGCTTCGCATAGACGGATGCCAGGGACCAGTCACACAGTCCAGAAGCATATGAATTGCAGAATGCCAAGATGGGAGCGACAGCGTATAATAAGGCCACATGGTAATATCGCATCTGTGGGAAGATACGTGGAACAAAGATTGCTGAGACGGCTGCGAAGAGGATGTAGCCAGCAACCGAGACATAGCCCGGCAGTCCTTCATTCAGAAAGATCTTGTTCCTGCGACGC
The DNA here is from genome assembly GCF_018294505.1 of Triticum aestivum. Taxonomy (NCBI): domain Eukaryota; kingdom Viridiplantae; phylum Streptophyta; class Magnoliopsida; order Poales; family Poaceae; genus Triticum; species Triticum aestivum. The sequence continues at coordinate 172,815,975 of NC_057800.1, read as the reverse complement.
TCATCGTAGCTAAGAGCTGTTTGTTTATCTGAATTTCCATCGGCTGGTATGTTGGTACCGCCGGGATTCCGTTGCTGGCGATTCATGTGGAAGTGGTTGGCAGCCCTTATGGTGATTGAACCCAGTTGGAACAGGCAATCCCCGAGCACCATCGATATGCCCATGGGCACCTGTTTCATGGAAGCAGCAAACATGGTCAGCGAAGTGCGAAGACTGAAACATCTGATCAAGTACGAACCACGGTGAAGTTCAGATGGAATTCTGTCACTAACCTTGTATCCATTGATTCCCCTGAAATTTGTCGGCGAAGGATCGTTGTACCAGTCCCCTTTCTTGCTCTGGAGGGTTGGCCACAGGAAGAAGGAGGTAATGATAGATCCGAAAAGCATGGAGAAGTTGATGAGGACAGGGCAGATCATGCCCACACCGACGAGACTCGCGGAGAAATCGAAGTAAAACTTCTGCTTGTATGCCTTCAATCCGAACAAGGGAAAATCTTGGAAGCCGCAGCCGCTCCCTCCCGTGTAAACCCACTGGAAGGATGCCCACATGAAGCTTCCAACAACGGCTTTGGACATGGCCAGCACCTGCCTCCTAAGGAGGGGAGGAGAGAAAACATTAGTGCCGGTTAAGCTTACAAACGGCATAGTGAAGAGCCAGCAGGTTACAAAATGGCATTGTATCTACTTTGCTGTTGCGGCTCCCGCTGGCGTGTGGAAGCTGTTGACGATTCCGGCGATAGCTGAACCAGATGGATACATCAGTTTGTAGTCCAGTATCATGAGCTGCCAAACAATGGCGAAATGTCTCAGTTTTTTTTATAGCAAAGGCATGGATCAAAATAGTGATCGGAAATGAGTTCATCACCTTCCGCAGTGGGAGGGTGCAGAACAGGCTGGCGAAGGTGACGAGGCCGAGGAAGGCCACCACGTTCCCGGTGTGCAGCGTGTACACGTCCTTGCCGGTGCCCGTCCCGCCGGCGGACTTCGCCACCGTCTCGGTCATCGCGAGCAGGTAGGTCGTGAAACCACCTGCAAATGCAAAATCACGGCCGCCGGCTGAGCAAAAACCTGGTGGAAATGGCCGTGTGCGTGGACGGGCGGACGTACGATACCGTAGAAGGAGAGGGTGGAGCAGGAGATGATGCAGGTCTGGAGGACGACGTTCTCCTGCCTGGTGAAGGGCTGCGAGGCGACGCCGAAGCGGGCCAGCAGCCGCGTCCACGACTTGATCACGAAGAAGCCGAGGAGGCTCGCCACGATGTTGAACGTCGGGCCGACGCCGGCCGTCAGCCCGATCCGCATCGACATGAAGCTCAGCACGGCGCCCAGCACCGTGCTCACGGCCACCGACCGCACCGTGACCTGCCGCCACCACGGCGGTGGCGGCTGGCCCGCGAACGCCACCTCCACTGATGGCTCCTCCTCGCCATCCTGTCCGGCAGCGACGGCTGCTGCAGTTTCTGCCTCCTCCGATGACCGTGGATGCCGGTGACCAGCGACGGGAGCCATGTTTGCCTGAGGCCTTGCCTCAGCCGCTAGTTTCGTTTTGAGCACGTTCGCCAAAAGTGTTGGCCTTGCCTTTTTTTTAACCAACATAAGCGTTGCTTTTTATAGCCGTAACATGTCTGGAACAGCAGATGACTGTTGTTTTACCGGATCTCCACGAAAATTCTGTTCTGGACACGGCAAATATAACATCAACACAACGTAACAGCAATTCAACACAACATGTAATGGCAGTTCATTCCGTTTGATCTCTAAAGCTCAGCGCAACATGGCGCCACGCTGAGCTTGTTCCATTACAACAGCAATACAAGCAGTGCCAAGAGGAATCACAATCCAGTAAGATGCATGGAAAGCTCAGTTTGATCCATCGAACATTCTAGCTCAAGTGATACAATCTTGATCTTATCTACTACCACCATAAGAAATAAACAAGCTTACCAACGGCTTGACAATATTCATTCATAGTGCTTCGTTTTTATGGCGGGAAAAGGGCAGGGAAACTTCAACAATTACTCGGCCACGTTAACCAGCTCGTACTCTACTTGCGACAAGTTGTTCTCTTCATTCACAGTAAAGCTGGCAGGTTCTGTAGCTTCTACCCGCCCCCACTTGTCCACCGCAAGCCTCATCGAAGCTTTGAACATGTCAATTTTAGCATTGCGCAAGATGGCTGTAGCACCAGCCTTCAACAGGTCAACTGCACAGGAAGAGCATACCATCAGTCCATAGTACATGCATCATCATGAAATAGAGTAGGAATCATGACCCCATCCCCTATACTCTTCAATGACCATGAGCAACTAAGAAGATGTATAAGATCTGAAAATGATAGCATGCATAACATCAAAAGGTGGTAGTCCTACTGCTGCTTATAATAGCCACTGGGTTGTAAGTTCACCATGCAATTTATAATTAACAGATGAAAGAAGTGAAGCTATTAGGATGCTTTTCTCTGTGATGCATGACATTAAAGGAAAAAGAAATTTGTACTATCAATATGGTATGACAGACTGTTGTTTCCAGTTGAAGACATGGAGACAAAGGAAGATCTAGTATCAAAAATATTGTCAGATGCAGTTCATGCATATATGGTGAAATAATAGCTCAAGTGGACACTGAAAAAGAATGCACCACCTGCACATATAGAAATATAGTACCCTCACTTGGATTCAAATAAACAATAGCACAATACAAGATTGGAAAAGAGTGTTGTGCTGTTTCGGAAATTGGGAAAACAATATAAGGTCCAAGTCAATCCAACTGCGCAGATGGCCACTGGCCAGCAGAACTGTAGAATGGCAGGTAATGGTAGTGAACTACTTTTGTTTGGCATGCAGCCTTTTTTAATCAACTATCCATCAGTTAATTTTGCTATTTAGTTTTCATAATTACTTCCGAATGAAACCTAATAAATTTTCTGTACAGGCCAACAAACAAACAATAAACAACAACAAAGCCTTTAGTCCCAAACAAGTTGGGGCGGGCTAGAGGTGAAACCCATAAGATCTCGCAACCAACTCATGGTTTTGGCACATGGCTAGCAAGCTTCCACGCACCCCTGTCCAGTTCTTTCGTGATACTCCAATCCTTCAAATCTCTCTTTACGGACTCCTCCCATGTCAAGTTCGGTCTACCCCAACCTCTCTTGACATTCTCAGCTCGCTTTAGCCGTCCGCTATGCACCGGAGCTTCTGGAGGCCTGCGCTGAATATGCCCAAACCAACTCAGACGATGTTGGACAAGCTTCTCTTCAATCGGTACAGGCCAACAAAAACTGGTTTATTTTCAGCAGAGAAATTTTTAAGAAGCTATTGGATAAATTACTGGGCAGATACTGATCGCCGCATTTTGTGGCAACGGGCCTGGCGGTTGTCTCAGGTCGTGCAGGAAACGTTCACCAGGAACTTGTAATCTGATTCGCAACGCTGGGAAATTGTAGTGCCTTGTACACAGAAAGGCGCTTTCCCTTTCATGCTGTTTTGGCATCTGAAATGTACTGCCTCCGTTCCAAAATATAATCTGCAGTTTGACTACTAAAATTGTAATACCAACCATCCAGATAATTCACCATAAAACATATGGCCAGATGGCCTAAACTGTAAAACGAAGTGACAACCACAAGATTTACACCTCTTATCCTATCGTCGCCACTATAAAGCTACACAAATTTCGAAGGACCTAACCATCATCTACGAATCCAAACAGACTAGCGCCAGAAGACCGGGCCCTAAGAAATCTACCAAAGGCACCATATGCAAGGCCAAGGAGTGGCAACCCAATCACCTTGGTCGTTGCGGGCAGTAAAGATGATGGAGCCGGTCTCGTCGCCCACGAGGCACTCCGCGATGCGGGGGGCGCGGGCGGAGGAGGAGGCGGGCGCACCAGTGCGCACGCGGCCAGGGACGGGGTTGGCGCTGACGACCTTGACGATGAGGGTGTGGCCGTTGGTGCCCGGCTTGAGCTGGTCCACCTTGACGAACACCGGCTTCCTGAGCGCCGGCTTCTCGCCGCCCTGCGCCGCCGCCGTCGACATCGCCGGTGGTGGTGGGGTGGTGGTTTTCGGATCGAGTCGTGGCTGGGTGGGGGTTTGCGGTTGCGGGGGTGGTTGGGAAACCCTAGAGTTTCGGTGGGGAGCTGGGAGTGGTGGTAGAGGGAGCAGACGGCAGTGAGGCTTGTTGTAGTGCGAGCTTCGGGCTGTAAGAATTGGGCTGAGCCTGATCCATTAGAAGATAATGGGCTGCATAGTTTCAAATTGGCCTAGTAAATGATCCAATAATTTTGAACGTTAGATCTAGAGGGTCTTTTTAGGGGCACTGATGTGCGCCGATGCGCCGGCAGAACAATACGGCCGGTCGTACCGTGGACGTACGATACGTTCCATAATAGCCGTACGATTGCTTCTTCCCCAATTGCTTCGCTGGTAAAAAAAAAGTCATGTCGTCTGTTCATTCCCACTGTCTCGTGATCTCCCATACGCCAGCCAGCTCGCCGGTCGCCCTCGTCCACGACGCTGCCGTCCTCGTCGCAGCCGTCCACCCTCGTCTCGCCGACCACCGTCCTCATCGCAGCCGTCCGCCCTCGTCCCTGCCGGCCACCATCCTAGTCACCAGCCCCAACCACCGCCGATCGTCCTTGTTGCTTTGCCCCGTGCAACAGCCGCACCCCGCGGTTGAAGCTCTTGTTGAGACCGTTGTAGCTTCGGTTGCGACGACTGAAGCTCATCGGCATGCTCGTCGCCGCTCATCCCCGGCGTGCAGCTTGCAACAAAAAATCGAGCACCGGGGGAGATGCCCGATGCTACAACCGACGACCAAAAAAGCTACAACTAGCGATAGGAAAAGCTTCAACCGGCTACGAAAAAAGCTTCAACCAGTATACGACTGGAGCTATGGATGACCAAGAAAAGTTATGACCGGTGACAGGAAAAGCTTCATCCGACTATACAAAAAGTTTCAACCGTGGAAATGAAGCCATGGACGAAAAACGAAAACTTGTAACCGACAGTTATAAAAGTTACAACCGCATTGAAAAAAGCTTCAAACTTCTTATCTCAGTTGCGACCCCGCGATGACGATGACGCCGTTTTGCTGCAACCGTAGTAGATTTTTGCTACCATCGGCGATTGAATTTGCTACAACCGGTTCCAGCAAAATTTTGCCGCGGGGTGTAGTCCTGTCATGGCTGGTTGCAGCTCCGGCGAGGTAGGCAGAGCTCCGATGCATGCGGATCCGCGCGGATCTGGTCGAGGGCGGCCAGATCGGCTGATTCCCATGACGGCGGCGCCCCTGGGAGGCCTCCGGCGCGGGTGACGGGTTGACCATGGCAACAGGGAGAGAGAAGAGAGAGATAACCGAGAGGAAGAAGAGAAAAGGCAGGAGGGAGAAGACGCACGTGGGTGGGCCCCCCATCCTACGTGTCACTAGGCGGGGCGTGGGCGCGTTTGCGCGTGGACGCGGCCGGTCGAATCTTCGGCCGGTGCGCCGTTGCCAAACGATTCCCTTTTTTAGACTGTATGTTTTGATACAACATTGGACGAACGTGGCACCTTGGATCAGATGGTTGAATGGCTGATCTCATTTGGATGAGTGTTGCTATATACACATGACAAATTTGTGGCTGATGCATGGACGATCCTACGAGGCAGCGCCAACGGTGCTCGAAACATACGAGCCTTTCCAAAGAGGTTTTACCTTCTACATAACCCCCCCCCCCCACACACACACACAAACAATACCTTTTGTCCTGCGGAAAACCCGGAAACCTTCTCGAGGCGATTAGGGTTACACGCGGGGGTGCTGATGGCTCCGGCCAATCTGGTCGGCGGGGCGCAAGGTTTTCTGTCGGGATTTTGATGGCCGGTCCATTGGGACATGAGGAGTGAGGGAGGCGGGTGCCTTGTCGCATAAGACGGGAGGGATCGACTCACAAAAGCACTTGGGAAACTTGATATCACAGATGAAGAAGTCACTCCTTTGGTGATAGATGATCGCGGTGACAGGGAATAGCGAAAGTGGATGGTGGTTAGAAAGGTTCTTCACATAAACATACTCCATATCCAGACCATCACCAATGCCCTTCGCCCGGCATGGGGAAACCCCAAAGGTTTGGTTTTCAAATCAATAGGGGACAACATCTTTATTGCTGAGTTTGCTACACAGAGAGATCATGATTGTATGTGGGAAGGATCCCCTTGGCACATTAGCAAGCATGCAGTAATCTTATATGAATTTGTTGATTGCATGAGGCCGTCGGAACTTGATGTCTACTACGCAACTTTATTCTTATAGACACGCATTGGGCCTCCAAGTGCAGAGTTTTGTAGGACAGTGGCAATTTTCCCTCAAGTGGATGACTTAAGGTTTATCAATCTGTGAGAGGTGTAGGATGAAGATGGTCTCTCTCAAATGACCCTGCAACCAAATACAAGAAATCTCGTCCCCAACACACCCAATACAATGGCAAATTGTATAGGTGCACTAGTTAGGCGAAGAGATGGTGACAAAAGTGTATATGGATGGTAGAAATATATTTTTATAATCTGAATAAATAAAAACAGCAAGGTAACAAGTAGTAAACGGGCACAAAAACGGTGTTGCAATGCTTAAAAACAAGGCCTAGGGTCCGTACTTTCGCTAGTGCAATCTCTCAACAATGCTAACATAGTTGAATCATATGATTATCCCTCAAAGTGTAACGAAGAATCACTCCTGAGTTCCTATTAGCGGAGAACAAAAGATAGGAATTTGAAAGTGCGTTAAGTCGACTAGAGGGGGGGTGAATAGACGATTTTTATGAATTCTTCACTTAGGAATTTCATGGTGAGGAAATTTCTAAGCGAAGAACTACTTGCAGCGAAATAAGTACTCAGATGCAGACATGACATAACATAAGCATGGGCATCATGATGAATTGGAAACAAACACATAGTACAGAAAGCGTAAGCATAGGATACAACAAGGTGAAGACAAACAGACTGAAGAAATTGAACTGAGGAAATTGAGAAAGTCTTCAGCCAAAGCCTTTAAACAGATATGAACAAGCACACAACACAGTAATGAGGAAATGAAAGGGTTGAGGAAATAGAACCAGTTAGCTCGGTGAAGACAATGATTTGGTAGACCAGTTCCAACTGTTGTGACAGTTGTACGTTTGGTTGGAGCGGCTAGGTATTTAAACCTGAGGACACCCAGTCCTCACCGTATTCTCCTTGAGCTAAGGTCACACAGACATCGCCCAATCACTCGTGGTAAGTCTTCAGGTGACTTCCAAACCTTCACAGACTTGGTCACCCGGCAATCCACAATTTTCTCTTGGATGCTCTAGACCATGACACCTATTCGTTTGGAGGATGCATAGTCCTCAAAGGTAACAAGCATCGGTTCCACACAGGAACAATCTCTTCAGTGATGCTCAATCACTTTGGGTTTGTAGGTGTTTGGGTTTGGGTTTTCCTCACTTGATGATTTTCGATCAAAGTCCTCGGGGGATGGGATGCTCTCAATTAAAAGTGTCAGTTTCTCGCGGAGCAGCCAACCAGCTAGTGGTTGTAGGGGGCGGCTATTTATATGTTGGAAATATGCCCTAGAGGCAATAATAAAATGGTTATTATTATATTTCTTTGTTCATGATAATTGTCTATTGTTCATGCTATAATTGTGTTATCCGGAAATCGTAATACATGTGTGAATACATAGACCACAACACGTCCCTAGTGAGCCTCTAGTTGACTAGCTCGTTGATCAAAAGATAGTCATGGTTTCCTGACTATGGACATTAGATGTCATTGATAATGGGATCACATCATTAGGAGAATGATGTGATGGACAAGACCCAATCCTAAGCATAGCTCAAAGATCGTGTAGTTCGTTTGCTGTAGCTTTTCTGAATGTCAAGTATCATTTCCTTAGACCATGAGATTGCGCAACTCCTGGATACCGTAGGAGTGCCTTGGGTGTGCCAAATGTCACAACGTAACTGGGTGACTATAAAGGTACATTACAGGTATCTCTGAAAGTATCTGTTGGGTTGGCACGAATCGAGACTGGGATTTGTCACTCCGTATGACGGAGAGGTATCTCTGGGCCCACTCGGTAATGCATCATCATAATGAGCTCAATGTGATCAAGTGGTTAATCACGGGATCATGCATTACGGTACGAGTAAAGTGACTTGCCGGTAACGAGACTGAACAAGGTATTGGGATACCGACGATCGAGTCTCGGGCAAGTAACGTACCGATTAACAAAGGGAATTGTATACGGATTGATTGAATCCTCGACATCGTGGTTCATCTGATGAGATCATCGTGGAGCATGTGGGAGCCAACATGGGTATCCAGATCCCGCTGTTGGTTATTGACCGGAGAGGCTTCTCGGTCATGTCTGCATGTCTCCTGAACCCGTAGGGTCTACACACTCAAGGTCGGTGACGCTAGGGTTGTAGAGATATTAGCATACGGTAACCTGAAAGTTGTTCGGAGTCCCGGATGAGATCCCAGACGTCATGAGGAGTTCCGGAATGGTCCGAAGGTAAAGATTTATATATAGGAAGTCCAGTTTCGGCCATCGAGAAGGTTTCGGGGGTCACCGGTATTGTACCAGGACCACCGGAAGGGTCCCGGGGGTCCACCGGGTGGGGCCACCTATCCCGAAGGGCCCCATGGGCTGAAGTGGGAGGGGAACCAGCCCCTAGTGGGCTGGTGCGCCCCCCCTTGGGCCTTCCCCTGCGCCTAGGGTTAGAAACCCTAGGGGTGGGGGCGCCACCCTTGCCTTGGGGGGCAAGGCACCCCCCTTGGCTGCCGCCCCCCCTAGGAGATTGGATCTCCTAGAGCCGGCGCCCCCCTAGGCACCCTATATATAGTGGGAGGGAGGGAGGGCTGCGCACCCCAAGCCCCTGGCCTCTCCCTCTCCCTCCCGTGACACTCCTCCGTCTCCCTGCGCTTGGCGAAGCCCTGCCGAGATCACCGTTGCTTCCACCACCACCCTGTCGTGCTGCTGGATCTTCATCAACCTCTCCTTCCCCCTTGCTGGATCAAGTTGGAGGAGACGTCTTCCCAACCGTATGTGTGTTGAACGTGGAGGTGTTGTCCGTTCGGCACTTGGTCATCGGTGATTTGAATCACGTCGAGTACGACTTCATCAACCCCGTTCTCTTGAACGCTTCCGCTCGTGATCTACAAGGGTATGTAGATGCACTCCTCTCTCCCTCGTTGCTAGATGACTCCATAGATTGATCTTGGTGATGCATAGTAAATTTTAAAAATGCTACGTTACCCAACAGTGGCGTCATGAGCTAGGTCTATGCGTAGTTACTATGCACGAGTAGAACACAAAGCAGTTGTGGGCGTCGATATTGTCAATTTGCTTGCCGCTACTAGTCTTATCTTGATTCGGCGGCATCGTGGGATGAAGCGGCCGGACCAACCTTACACGTACGCTTACGTGAGACCGGTTCCACCGACTGACATGCACTAGTTGCATAAGGTGGCTGGCGGGTGTCTGTCTCTCCCACTTTAGTCGGATCGGATTCGATGAACAGGGTCCTTATGAAGGGTAAATAGAAATTGGCAATTCATGTTGTGGTTTTGGCGTAGGTAAGAAACGTTCTTGCTAGAATCCTATAGCAGCCACGTAAAAACTTCCAACAACAATTAGAGGACGTCTAACTTGTTTTGCAGCAAGTGTTTTGTGATGTGATATGGCCAAAGGATGTGATGAATGATATATGTGATGTATGAGATGATCATGTTCTTGTAATAGGAATCATGACTTGCATGTCGATGAGTATGACAACCGGCAGGAGCCATAGGAGTTGTCTTTATTTATTTATGACCTGCGTGTCAACATAAACGTCATGTAATTACTTTACTTTATTGCTAAAGCGTTAGCCATAGTAGTAGAAGTAATAGATGACGAGACAACTTCAAGAAGACACGATGATGGAGATCATGATGATGGAGATCATGGTGTCATGCCGGTGACAACGATGATCATGGAGCCCCGAAGATGGAGATCAAAAGGAGCAAATGATATTGGCCATATCATGTCACTATTTGATTGCATGTGATGTTTATCATGTTTTACATCTTATTTGCTTAGAACGACGATAGCTTAAATAAGATGATCCCTCGTAATAATTTTAAGAAAGTGTTCCCCCTAACTGTGCATCGTTGCGAAGGTTCGTTGTTTCGAAGCACCATGTGATGATCGGGTGTGATAGATTCTAACGTTCGAATACAACGGGTGTAAGCCAGATTTACACACGCAATACACTTAGGTTGACTTGACGAGCCTAGCATGTACAGACATGGCCTCGGAACACAGAAGACCAAAAGGTCGAGTATGAGTCGTATAGAAGATACGATCGACATGAAGATGTTCACCGATATTGACTAGTCCGTCTCACATGATGATCGGACACGGCCTAGTTAACTCGGGTCATGTTATACTTAGATGACTGGAGGGATGTCTATCTGAGTGGGAGTTCATTGAATAATTTGATTAGATGAACTTAATTATCATGAACTTAGTCTAAAATCTTTACAATATGTCTTGTAGATCAAATGGCCCACATTGTCCTCAACTTCAACGTGTTCCTAGAGAAAACCAAGCTGAAAGACGATGGAAGCAACTATACGGACTGGGTCCGAAACCTGAGGATCATCCTCATAGCTGCCAAGAAAGATTATGTCCTAGAAGCACCGCTAGGTGACGCACCCGTCCCACAGAACCAAGACGTTATGAACGCTTGGCAGACACGTGCTGATGATTACTCCCTCGTTCAGTGCGGCATGCTTTACAGCTTAGAACCGGGGCTCCAAAAGCATTTTGAGAGACACGGAGCATATGAGATGTTCGAAGAGCTGAAAATGGTTTTTCAAGCTCATGCCCGGGTCGAGAGATATGAAGTCTCCGACAAGTTCTTCAGCTGTAAGATGGAGGAAAATAGTTCTGTCAGTGAGCACATACTCAAAATGTCTGGGTTGCATAACCGCTTGACTCATCTGGGAGTTAATCTCCCGGATGATGCGGTCATTGACAGAATCCTTCAGTCGCTTCCACCGAGCTACAAGAGCTTTGTGATGAACTTCAATATGCAGGGGATGGAAAAGACCATTCCTGAGGTATATTCAATGCTGAAATCAGCAGAGGTAGAAGTCAAAAAGGAACATCAAGTGTTGATGGTGAATAAAACCACTAAGTTCAAGAAAGGCAAGGGTAAGAAGAACTTCAAGAAGGACGGCAAGGGAGTTGCCGCGCCCGGTAAGCAAGCTGCCGGGAAGAAGCCAAAGAATGGACCCAAGCCCGAGACTATATGTGATATACATGTAATTGATGTGTACCTTACCAGTACTCGTAGTAGCTCCTGGGTATTTGACACCGGTGCGGTTGCTCACATTTGTAACTCAAAGCAGGAGCTGCGGAATAAGCGGAGACTGGCGAAGGACGAGGTGACGATGCGCGTCGGGAATGGTTCCAAGGTCGATGTGATTGCTGTCGGCACGCTACCTCTACATTTACCTACGGGATTAGTTTTAAACCTCAATAATTGTTATTTAGTGCCAGCTTTGAGCATGAACATTGTATCAGGATCTCGTTTAATACGAGATGGCTACTCATTTAAATCCGAGAATAATGGTTGTTCTATTTATATGAGAGATATGTTTTATGGTCATGCTCCGATGGTGAATGGTTTATTCTTAATGAATCTTGAGCGTAATGCTACACATATTCATAGTGTGAATACCAAAAGATGTAAGGTTGATAATAATAGTCCCACATACTTGTGGCACTGCCGCCTTGGTCACATAGGTGTCAAACGCATGAAGAAGCTCCATGCAGATGGACTTTTAGAGTCTCTTGATTACGAATCATTTGATACGTGCGAACCATGCCTCATGGGTAAAATGACCAAGACTCCGTTCTCAGGAACAATGGAGCGAGCAACCAACTTATTGGAAATCATACATACTGATGTGTGCGGTCCAATGAGTGTTGAGGCTCGCGGTGGCTATCATTATGTTCTCACCCTCACTGATGACTTGAGTAGATATGGGTATGTCTACTTAATGAAACACAAGTCTGAGACCTTTGAAAAGTTCAAGGAATTTCAGAGTGAGGTTGAGAATCAACGTGACAGGAAAATCAAGTTCTTGCGATCAGATCGTGGGGGAGAATACTTGAGTCACGAATTTGGCACACACTTAAGAAAATGTGGAATAGTTTCACAACTCACGCCGCCTGGAACACCTCAGCGTAATGGTGTGTCCGAACATCGTAATCACACTCTATTAGATATGGTGCGATCTATGATGTCTCTTACCGATTTACCGCTGTCATTTCGGGGCTATGCTTTAGAGACTGCCGCATTCACTTTAAATAGGGCTCCGTCGAAATCCATTGAGACGACACCGTATGAATTATGGTTTGGGAAGAAACCTAAGCTGTCGTTTCTAAAAGTTTGGGGATGCGATGCTTATGTCAAGAAACTTCAACCTGAAAAGCTCGAACCCAAGTCGGAAAAATGCGTCTTCATAGGATACCCTAAAGAAACTGTTGGGTATACCTTCTACCTTAGATCCGAAGGCAAGATCTTTGTTGCCAAGAATGGGTCCTTTCTAGAGAAAGAGTTTCTCTCGAAAGAAATAAGTGGGAGGAAAGTAGAACTTGATGAAGTATTGCCTCTTGAACCGGTAAGTGGCGCAGCTCAAGAAAATGTTCCTGAGGTGCCTGCACCGACTAGAGAGGAAGTTGATGATGATGATCATGAAACTTCAGATCAAGTTGCTACTGAACTTCGTAGGTCCACAAGGACACATTCCGCACCAGAGTGGTACGGCAACCCTGTCTTGGAAATCATGTTGTTAGACAAACGGTGAACCTTCGAACTATGAAGAAGCGATGGCGGGCCCGGATTCCGACAAATGGCTGGAAGCCATGAAATCCGAGATAGGATCCATGTATGAAAACAAAGTATGGACTTTGACTGACTTGCCCGTTGATCGGCGAGCCATAGAAAATAAATGGATCTTTAAGAAGAAGACAGACGCGGATGGTAATGTGACCATCTATAAAGCTCGGCTTGTCGCTAAGGGTTATCGACAAGTTCAAGGGGTTGACTACGATGAGACTTTCTCACCCGTAGCGAAGCTGAAGTCCGTCCGAATCATGTTAGCAATTGCCGCATTCTATGATTATGAGATATGACAAATGGACGTCAAAACGACATTCCTTAATGGTTTCTGTCGTGGTTTTGTCACGGCAGATGTCCTAGAGAAAGGACTTAGTCGTGGAGCCATCGCAACGGGTTAGCTTGAAGGGGTTAAAGCGGACACAGGGACGCAAGAGAGTTTATACTAGTTCGGCCCCTTCGATGAAGGTAAAAGCCTATGTCTAGTTGTGATGGAATTGATGGGGTTTCGATGACTAGGGAGCAAACAAGCTTCGCCTAAGTCTCGAGTTGTTGTCTGTCCTTGAACCGCTGCCGGGTCGTCCCCTTATATACACGGGTGACGCCGTCAGTTTACAGAGTCCCAACACCGGCTCATATACGTGTTCGGTTTGGTCTCTACTTATTCCTAACTTACAATACAAGCTTACATACCGACGCCGGTTTACGGCTATGGGCTTTAAACCGGTCATGGGCTTTAACATACTTAACTACTGATGAGGTTAATCCAGCCCAAGTAGGCCGGTTTACGCCTAGTAGTAATATCCCCAACATTAGGCCCCAGATTGATTTGAACAGGTTCATGTCAATCCTTTAGCAAAAAACTTCATCTTCAACATCTCCTCGTAGTTTGGTGAACCGTCGTGATGTCATCTTCTCCGATTGCTGTAAACCAGAGTGACGTCATCTGTCATAAAGAAACTATCCATGATACCTTCTTGTTTAATAGATCTGTGACAATTAAGGCGACAACTCCATTTCCAAATTCGCGGCCCCTTGATTCTCGCGCCTGACACATGTCCCTTTCTTTATAAATAGGACCGAGGGGTCATTTCTTTTTCCCCTTCGTGCCCTTCTGCTTCGTCTTCCTCGTGTCGTCCAGCTTCGGAGCTCCGCCGCCATCGACGACCTCTGCTCCAACCTTGGCCGCTGCATCACCCTGATTGTTCCAGAGTATCGCGGCGACCTTCTATTTCTTCCTCGGCTCCGGTGAGTTCTTCACCTTTTCCTCCGTAGATCCGTTCTAGGGTTTCCAAGTTCTGCCGTGTTCATCGTCTGCTTCGTACTCATATGATAGATCTTAGATAAACTTGTAAACCTTTGCTCTGTGTAGCGGTAGTTTTTAGCATCCGCCTTCACTTACATGCCTCAAGACCATAGATCTACCTGTATCTCTGCCTATTGATTCGGTACTGTTCTTTTTTGACCCCTGAATATTTTCCGTCTTTTCTGAACTTGCTTCAGATCCGTCGGTGTAAAGAAATCTTGTGAAATCTATTTCTGTACACTTACCCATCCGCAATCTCAACTGTTTCACTGCTTAGATCCGGCGGTTTAACTTTGTAGGAAAAAATTGCCAAACCAGTATATACCATTAGTCCCCTTGTTGAACCACCAGATGTTGTTGCTTTAGAAAACTCCGGTTTAGATAGAGCTGTCTCTGGTTTAACATTGTACATGCCAGTGTACTTTTATCAATGCATTCTTGAACCGGAATCACCTATCTTGTAGATTTCATCATGGCCAAGCAAGTATATGAGTGCAACTGAGTTCCTTCTCGTGTCACAGAGACTCAACTGAACAATTCAGTCTTGATTGGCGCTTTAGGCAGCAAAAACACCATCCATTGGAGGGTCCCTGGCAAAGAATGCCCTCCCACACCTCAAGAAGGAGAGGTCGTCGTCTTCTTAGATCACTTAGCCCGGGGCTTTAAGCCGCCCGGTTCTAAATTTTACCGGGACGTTTTAGCCGATTTTCAACTCCATCCACAAGACACTGGCCCCAACTCTGTTACAAACATGTGTCACTTCCAAGTGCTCTGTGAGGTGTTCTTTCAAGAGGAACCCATAGTGGAGTTGTTCAGAGACTGTTTCCATCTAAACCGTCGTACTAAATTTTCTGATGGTTCCAATACGGAATTGGGAGGTGTGGCGATTCAGAAAAGGAAAGAAGTCACATACCCTCACGCCAAGCTGCACAGCCACCCCAAAGAGTGGAATCAAACATGGTTCTACGGCAAAGACACCTCCCCTGCTAGTGAAAATCCTTTGCCTGGCTTTCGTCCGGAACGGCTTAGCAATACACACCCCTTTCCACAAAGGTTGACTGCCAAGGAGAGAAGCAAATACGCTCCGCAACTGTCCAAGCTCAGAGCCTTCATGGCCAATGGTTTAACAGGAGTTGATCTCGCTCATTTTTGGATATCGTGGAGCATACTGCCCCTGAGTCAGCGCTCCGGTTTGATGTGCGAGTATACTGGCAGTGTTGATGACCCACTGCGACATTGTAACATCCAGCTTACCGACGAAGAAATCACAAAGGCTGTGAATAAAATGCTGAATGAACTAGAACACATCTGTGCTCGAACCGGCCTGCTTCCCTTCTATGCCACCAACAAACCGCCAGCTGTAAGAGTTTGATTGTTCTTTTTTCTGAACTTGTTATTGATATATCTGGTCATTATTTAATATCAATACCTGTTTAAACAGGGCAATGATCCGTTTTGAAGCAAGAAACTGCCGCAGGATAAACCAGAAAAACCAGACAAACCGGAAAGATCAATCCGGCAAAAGACTAAAGTTGTGAAGAAGACTACCCACAGGAAAAGAACCACTGCATCCTCTGATCCGGCCACTGATGACGATGTGGGTAACCCGGACCTTGAGGTAGAACTTGATTCACTTGGCTTATATTTCACGCGCCTTATTGATGATGATATTTGTCAGGATGATGCCGAAGCCAGTCATGCTGATGTTGCAGAGGTAATTATTCTTTCCTCTAATTCAGATCCTTTGCCTTCACTAAAAATCCGCCAGGTAAACCGGAAGGTTAAATTTTCTCATCCTCTTGCTTACTTGGATCCCAAATTTCTTATGAAGACTCAACAGCACGAAGCTCGCCGCACGACTCGGCATAGTGGCCAGGTAGTTACCTCTGCCGGTTTACCGAATAGTCCGGTTTGGAAACGCCATTCAGAGGTCTCTAATTTGCCTGTCAGTGCTTGTCCTAAAATGGACTGTTTTCGTCAACCTCTTAATCCGTCTGACTCCGATTATCAGGTCACTTCCCATTCATCATCTGGCGAGTCATCAGCTACCCAGCCGCCGCCGCTCAAAACGGTGCTTGGGTAAGCCATGCTTTATCATAATGCTTCTGGTACATTACTTTGTAGCATATACTGTACTGACCTTTGTTACTCCTTTCAGGGCCAAGCTTAAGCCAAGCAAGAAGGCTCGCCTAGATAAAGCAGCTGAAGAAGATGCTATTCCTGAACCGGACAGAGTACTCAGCCCTGAAGCGGCCATCCGTGAGGATGTGCCAAATGACCCACCACCACAAGATGATGATTTTATTACTGAAGAGAGACATGTTAATACCTCCGGTCCTGTTGACCAGCCCAGAAGCCCCATCCGGATTGCGAAAACCACCAGTCCATCCAAGTCTACTGATAAACTAACAGCCCCAATGCAAACCGGCAACGCCAAGGATGATGAAGTTGTTATTACTAGCATTGGCCATATAGAGCCAAGCAATCCTGTCGCTTTGTCTAAACATACTGCCAAGGAAGAATTTGCTGCCTTTGGCAAGGGTAAGTGGAATATTGATCTGGCGACTTACGCTGCTCTGAACGCCCAAGACATCCATTCCGGTTATCTGAACCGGCTATATATCAGTCGTGACTATGAAGCCGGTCTGGTTAACATGATGAAAGATAAATATGAGGTAACCTCCATATGCTCTTTCCTGCATGTATGCTTCAATTCTTGCTGACTCGCCTAGCCTCCAAGGACCGGTTTGTAATCTTCTGTCAAACTGGGACTTACTAACATGAATCTTAATGCCTCGAAATTCACTGATGTAGCCCCCAAGGGCCGGTTCAACTTAGTGTAGTTAAACCGGGACTTAAGTAATTAATATCGCCGCATCAGAACTTATTTGAACAAATAGCCATTAGCCCCCAAGTGCCAAGTTGAATACTTGTATTGAGCTTGGGACTTTATAATCAAGTGAAATATGAATATCAAATAGGCATTAGCCCCCAAGCGCCAAGTGCATAACTTGTTATGTGGTTGGTGCTTCAATTCTTGCACTGCTTGCTGAATCATATAACTGTCTATATGCAGGCTGAGCTGAAGACAAAAGAGACCCAAATCGCTGATCTCCAAGAAAATCTGAAGTCCCAACAGACTGAAACCTCAAAAGCAAAAGATGAGTTGACCAACGCCTTAAGCGTCATGGAACAACTTAAGAAGGATTTCAAGAAGGAGCGGGCGGATTGAGCTACTGAAAAATCCATTTTAACCAAACGAGCAGAAGACGCCGAGGCTGCACTAAAACCGGTGGTGGATGAACTGACGAGCCTAAAGCGGCACGTGCATGCCATGACCGCTGCTATCTTTGGCAAGCCGGTTTGATTTCTGAATTGATTCTGCCGTCTGACAGGGCTGCCGGTTTGTTAACCCTTTGTGATATTTCAGGGACACGCATTGGTCATTTGGGGTCAGATGTGCGGAAGAAATTGAAAGCTGCCTATACGTTGATCGAACAACTGTACACTGGTGCACAGCGGATCATCTGTACTACATTCCACAACAAGCCGGCGCCCACTTTGATTCAGGACACTCTGCAGAAACTGTCGGTGCTTCCTGCCCGGGTTGAAGAGCTGAAGAAATCTGCTGCTCGAACCGGTGCGATCAATGCCTTAATCCGAGCAAAAGCTTGGGTGCCAGATTTTGATCCTATTGAAGCGGCTCAGGGCTATCCCAGCTTGAAAGAAGACGGGTCAGAGTTTAGTGAAGCGGATCTGCGAGCAATAAACCGGGAGGTGCGTCCGCTAGCTTGTCAATTGGCTGAAGAAGCAGACATGTCTCATTATCAAGCCCAATATGACAATCAAAACAAGCGAGTAGCTGCACCAATTCATGAAGCGGAAAATCTTATCCCTCCAATCTGTAAGCATACTTACGCTCCTGATATTGAACCGTCGTTGCTGATCCATGATGAAGCTGTCTTTCAAGCATTAATGGGAATCGACTGGACAACTATTGATTTCCAGCCGCTGGGTAGACAAACTGAAGTTGAAGCGGCGCGGGATGACCCACAACTATCAGGCCAGGCTGGTGACCAAGCTTGAACCGGAAGCCGGTTTAAACTGCTTCTCCTTTGAAAAAAACAATGATCTTGTTTTGGGCACCGTGTTGCCTTGTAATAGGTTAGCCGATACTCTTGATTTTGATATGCCTTCGTGCATAATTACTGCAACTTGTTCTTCCTTTGGGTGATGAACTTTCCAAAGTATTTCCTGCCATATAAAAATCTGCCATTGTTGGGCATGAAGTTGGCTTAGCCAATCTTGAAGCGGAGGTTTATAAACCCACACTGTTGGAGGAGATAGCAGCTCCTGTATATATATAATGCCAGTTTACCATGTAAACCGTGCCAGGTTATAAGAAAACACCGTGTTACTCCAAAATAGGATGTTAATAAAAAATTAAACCGGGCAAATAGTCTCCGGATCAAAAAATGGACCGTATTCCGTCAATTGACAGTTTGAACTGGTTTAAAACTTTGTCGGTTTGAAAAACGCAACAAAAAGAAAGAAATATCTATCAAAGAAGGTTGTGAAGCAAAGACAATGATAAAAAACCGTTTGTAAAAAAAGAGGCTTATTTGAGCCGATCAGATGGCGTTACCATGGTCGGACACGACCAAGCTCCCGATAGGTGTAGCTATGGTTCAAGTCAGCCAGGTCCCCAAATGAAACCGTGTCATTTATGCCGATCAAGAGGCGTGGCAATGGTTCGGGTTCGACCAAGCCCCCAAGTGATTTTGTGGCCTTAGGCCGATCAAGAGGCATGACTGGTTCAGACATGACCAAGTCCCCAAGTGATCTGGTGGCTCTCGCCTATCAAGAGGTGTTGCATTGGTTCGGACACGACCAAGCCCCCAAGTGATGATGCTTTGAAAAGCTAACTCAAGGGGTAAACCGGAGGCCGCTTTAGAACAACTCACTGTAACCACACATGATGTAAAAGAACAGATACCCCGCTTTAGCTGAGGTTCCGGTTTATT
>NC_057800.1:172786884-172796417 GCF_018294505.1 Triticum aestivum | reverse complement strand
ATGTACATAAGTAGAGCCATTGGCTCAGGTATAGTAAGGCCGAAGATGAGCTATGTTCCACGGCCTGTTGGTCTCCTCCTCTGATGTACGTGAGTCTTTATGCTCTCGAATATTGATCAGATAGTATGACCCGTTGTGCAGATTCTTGCTGACCATGAAAGGTCCCTCCCAAGGTGGGGATAGCTTATGCATATTAGTCTGATCTTGGATGAGCCGAAGCACCAAATCTCCTTCCTGAAAGGTTTTGGTTCTGACTCGGCGACTGTGATATCGACGAAGATCCTGTTGGTAAATCGCTGAACGGGCAGCTGCTATGTCACGTTCTTCATCCAACAGGTCCAAAGCGTCTTGCCATGCTGTCTCGTTGTCCGCTTCAACATAAGCCGCCACACGTGGTGAGTCATGACGGATATCACTAGGGAGAACCGCCTCCGCTCCGTAGACCATGAAGAACGGTGTGTATCCTGTTGATCTGTTGGGTGTAGTATTGATGCTCCATAACACAGATGGTAACTCCTCTACCTAACAACCCGGTGTTCTCTGCAAAGGAACCATAAGCCGGGGCTTGATGCCTCTCAAGATCTCTTGATTAGCCCTTTCTGCTTGACCATTGGACTGTGGGTGTGCCACTGATGAAACGTCGAGCCGGATGTGCTCCCGTTCGCAGAACTCCTTCATGGCACCCTTGGACAAATTGGTACCATTATCTGTGATGATACTGTGTGGAAAGCCAAACCGGAAAATCACTTTTTTGATGAACTGAACCGCCGTGGCCGCATCACACTTGCTAACAGGTTCTGCCTCCACCCACTTTGTAAACTTGTCAATCGCCACTAGGAGGTGGGTCTTCTTATCTTTGGACCTTTTGAAAGGCCCAACCATATCCAGCCCCCAAGTCGCAAACGGCCAAGTAATTGGAATCATTCTTAATTCTTGAGCCGGCACATGAGCATGTCTTGAAAACTTTTGGCAACCATCACATCGTCTGACCAGATCCTCCGCATCAGCATGAGCAGTTAACCAATAGAAGCCATGGCGGAACGCTTTAGCCACCAGAGATTTTGAACTGGCGTGGTGACCACAATCTCCTTCGTGGATCTCACGCAAAATTTCACGGCCTTCTTCAGGAGACACACAGCGTTGAAACGCCCCTGACACACTGCAATGATGCAACTCGCCGTTGATAATAGTCATGGACTTGGATCGCCGGACTATCTGTCGGGCCAGAGTTTCATCCTCTGGTAACTCGCCCCGGTTCTTGTACGCCAGGTAAGGAAATGTCCAATCCGGAATAACATGAAGAGCTGCCACCAATTGAGCCTCCGGATCAGGAATAGCCAAATCCGCTTCACCAGGGAGCTTGACCGATGGGTTGTCCAGCACATCCAGAAAAACATTGGGCGGGACCGCTTTGCGCTGAGAGCCCAGCCGGCTTAAAGCGTCCGCCGCTTCATTCTTCCGTCGGTCCACGTGGTCCACCTGATAGCCTTTAAAGTGACCTGCAACAATATCCACCTCACGACGATATGCTGCCATGAGCGGGTCCTTAGAGTCCCAAGTGCCAGATACTTGTTGAGCCACGAGGTCCGAGTCACCGAAGCACTTAACTCGACTTAGGTTCATCTCCTTAGCCATCCGGAGACCATGGAGCAAGGCTTCGTACTCAGCTGCATTGTTAGTACAAGGAAACATTAAGCGGATAACGTAACAAAACTTATCACCTCGTGAGGAAGTTAATATGACTCCAGCCCCCGAGCCTTCCAATTGCCTGGATCCGTCAAAATGGATGGTCCAATATGTGTGATCCGACTTTTCTTCAGGTGCTTGCATTTTCGTCCAATCATTAATGAAATAAACAAGTGCTTGAGACTTAACCGCCGTCCGAGGCACATACTTCAATCCGTGCGGCCCAAGCTCTATAGCCCACTTGGCAATCCGGCCAGTCGCTTCCCGGTTCTGGATGATATCCCCCAAAGGAAAAGAACTGACCACCGTAATTGGGTGTCCTTGGAAATATTGCTTAAGCTTCCGGCTTGCCATAAAAACTCCGTACACCAGCTTCTGCCAATGTGGATACCTTTGCTTGGACTCAATGAGTACCTCGCTGATATAATAGACCGGACGTTGAACCGGATGCTCCTTCCCTGCCTCCTTTCGCTCCACCACAATAGCCACGCTAACCGCACGAGCATTAGCAGCAACATATAGTAGTAACGGCTCCTTGTCAATGGGAGTGGCGAGCACAGGCGGATTGGCCAATTGCCGCTTTAAGTCCTCAAATGCTTCATTAGCAGCGGAACTCCAGACGAACTGATCCGTCTTCTTCAACATCTGATACAAAGGGATTGCCTTCTCACCAAGGCGGCTGATAAACCGGCTTAACGCGGCAATCCAGCCTGCCAGGCGTTGAACATCATTGATACACTTCGGTTTAGCCAAGGAGGTGATGGCTGTGATCTTCTCTGGATTAGCCTCAATTCCCTGTTGGACACCAGAAAACCCAATAACTTGCCTGCCGGTACACCAAAGACACACTTGGCCGGATTAAGCATCATCTTGTACGTCCTCAGGTTATCAAAGGTTTCCTTCAAATCGTCAACCAAAGTCTCCTTCTCCCTGGATTTAACCACGATATCATCCACGTAAGCATGTACATTACAGCCAATCTGCTTGTGAAGGCAATTTTGTACACACCTTGATAAGTTTCCTAGGCACTCTTGAGCCCAAAGGGCATAGACACATAGCAGAAGGCTCCAAAGGGAGTTATGAATGTCGTCTTCTCCTGGTCCTTAACTGCCATTTTGATCTGATGATAGCCAGAATATGTATCCAAAAAACTTAAACGCTCACAACCCGCCGTAGCATCAATAATTTGATCAATACGGGGAGGGCAAAAGGATCTGCTGGACAAGCCTTATTAAGATCTGTGTAATCCACACACATGCGCCAGGTGCCGTTTTTCTTAAGGACTAGCAGTGGATTGGCAAGCCACTCAGGGTGAAAAACTTCAACAATAAAGCCAACTGCTAAGAGCCTGGCTACCTCTTCTCCAATCGCCTTGCGTCTTTCTTCATTAAACCGGCGGAGGAACTGTTTCACCGGTTTGTATTTAGGATCCACATTAAGGGTGTGCTCAACGAGTTGCCTCGGTACACCTGGCATGTCAGAGGGCTTCCATGCAAAAATGTCCCGATTCTCACGGATGAACTCGACGAGCGTGCTTTCCTATTTCGGATCCAAGTTGGCACTGATGCTGAACTGCTTGGACGAATCGCCAGGTACGAAGTCAACAAGCTTAGTTTCTGCTGCCGATTTGAACTTCAGGGCCGGATCATGCTCCGTAGTTGGCTTCTTTAATGGAGTCATGTCCGCCGGATCAACATTGTCCGTATAAAACTTGAGCTCCTCGGTGGCACAAACCGACTCTGCATAGGCCGCATCTCCTTCCTTGCACTCCAAAGTGATTTTACGGCTTCCGTGAACCGTTATGGTCCCCTTGTGACCTGGCATTTTGAGCTGCAAATACACATAACAGGGCTGTGCCATAAACTTGGCGTAGGCCGGTCGCCCAAACAGGGCGTGATATGGAATTTGGATTTTCACCACTTCAAACGTCAATGTTTCCGACCTGGAATCATGATCATCTCCAAAAGCCACTTCCAGAGCTATCTTACCAACAGGATATGCTGACTTGCCAGGTACCACACCGTGGAACACCGTATTAGATGGTTTGAGATTTTTATCTATTAGTCCCATACGACGGAAGGTCTCATAGTACAAGATATTAATGCTGCTCCCTCCATCCATGAGTACTTTGGTGAACTTGTAACCTCCCACCTGAGGTGCCACCACCAGAGCCAACTGACCCGGATTATCAACCTGGGGGGGGGGGGTGATCCTCTCTGCTCCATATGATTGGCTGTTCAGACCAGCGCAGATAATGGGGCACAGCCGGTTCAATAGAGTTGACTGCCCGCCTCTGAACCTTCCGGTCTCGCTTGTCCAAGCTAGTGGTGAAGACATGGTACTGCCCACTATTCAACTGCTTTGGGTTGCTCTGGTAACCTGATTGTTGCTGCTGTTGGTTGTAACCACCCTGGTTGCTCTGATTATTTTGATTATTATGTCCGCCCGAATTACCATTAAATCCTGAACCAGAATTTCCTCCACCGTAACCCGGCCCTAATACTGAGCCACCGCTGGAGCCGTGATCATACCGGAAAGCATTAGAATTCTTGAACTCCTGCACAATGAAGCAATCCTTCCAAAGGTGGTTTGCTGGCACCTCCTTCATCCCATGTCTTAGACAGGGCTGGCTCAGTAGATAGTTTAGGCGGTCCGGGTTAGGGTTGGGTGCCCCACTGCGATTTGGCGGTTTACCCCTGCGTCGCTGGCCCTTGTCCTGCGTGTTGGTATTAGCCACAAAGTCCATGTTACCATCCGCTTTATGCTTGCCTCCACCACCATTGCCTGCCAAGTGATGCTGCTGACCTTTGGAGTTGCTGTTCCTCTTTCCCTTCCCTGCCTTGTCATTGTCAGATTCGGGATCCTTGGTACTATCAGAATCAGCATACTTTACCAAAGCAGCCATGAGGGTCCCCATGTCAGTGCAATGGCGCTTCATCTGTTCCAACTTCAGCTTTAGGGGCCCAAACCGGCAGTTGCCTTCTAGGGTTAAGACTGCGGTGTCAGTGTTGATGCGGTCTGATGAATGTAACACTTGTGAGACCCGGCGCACCCAATGAGTTGTCGATTCTCCTTCCTCCTGGACGCAGGCAGCTAAGTCCACTATTGACAAAGGCTGTTTACATGTATCCTTGAAATTGCTGATAAACCGGACTCGTAATTGGGCCCATGAACTGATAGAATTAGCCGGCAAGCTTTTTAACCAAGTACGGGTCGTTCCTTCAAGCATCATGGTGAAGTATTTCGCACACGCCGCGTCATCCACATCAAGCATCTCCATGGCCATCTCATAGCTCTCCACCCATGTCTCTGGAGGTTGATCCGCCGTGTAATTTGGTACCTTGCGCGGGCCTTTGAAATCCTTGGGCAGGCGCACGTTGCGTAAGGCGGGGACAAGGCAAGGCACCCCCAAAGAACTAGAAGTAACACCCGGTTCGATTGAGATAGTTGGACGAACCGGCGTAAGCTGCCGAGCCTGATACTGTGCGGCTAACTCGGCCTCCCTGCGCGCTCGGGCCCGGTCCACCACTTCCTGAGCGTTATCAGCACCACCCGCCGGGTTGTTGCCACGGGGTGCTCCACGTCGTTCATTACTCGACACTGCCGGTTCATCCATATGCCTGCTATAGCTCCGGCTTGGACGGGGGGTCGAGTGGATCCGGTCGCGGCTGTACGAGTACGCTTCCTGTTGGGCCAAAGCTGTCCTCAGCAGCTCCTTGACCCGTCACGTCTCTACTGCCTGCGGCGAGTCACCTTCAATTGGAATGGCCTCCAGCCGTGCAGCAGCGGCAACGAGATTGTCCATCGGGTTGGAGTAGTGACCCAGAGGTGTCGAAACAGCCTGAGGTATAACAGTGTTTTGACGAGGCAGATCCGTCCGACGGGGCTGAACCGGCGCGCCGGTCGCAGGGGCTTCCGCCCGGTTTACCTCCGGCGGATTACTGGTTCCTGCTCCTGGGGTGTTGAAAAGGTCTCCGGCCTCGAAAACCGAAGGCAAACGGGATTGGTACTTCCTTTTCATGACTTCATGCGACGCGTTCTGGTCCAACATGAGCCTGTAGGCTTGTGCGTCTAAAGCGGCCCGTTCTGCGGTCATCCTGGCATCCTCAGCTGCCAGGTCCGCCCTGGCCTGGGTGATCTGTTCCTTCACTTTTTCTATCTCCACGTTGTGGGCGTCCTGATCCGCCGGGTTAGCTTCTGCCATGAGCACGGCCAATGCATCAAATAGATCTGATAGAGCTTGGGCCGGCGGGCGTACAGAGCCTCCTGCCCCGGCAGCCGTTGCTGCTACTGAACCAGAGGTCATTGGCACAGCGGTCGAAGAATGGAGTGCTGCTTGTGTGCCAGCCATGAATATTCCAACTCGGTTGGGTAGATCAGAGGGGTCCGGAATACTGTCGCCATTGGAACAGCCCCCAATCCGGCCATCTTGTAGCTGATATAGAGACTCGGTTTCTCCGGTTGATGACTCGTCTCCAAAATAAACAACGGCCTCGCCGCGAGATTCCGATCCATCCTCGTAGCTTCTTCCATGGATGACTCCTACGAAGGCACGCTTCACGGCCGGTTTAACCTGGGCGGGTCACGCACGCTGAGCCGTTTTGACGAGGTCGGTGCAGATGTCCGGTTCAGGGCCCGGTTCACCGATCTTGCCGATGAAAATGTGTATGCCACCAAAGGGGACCCGGTACCCGTACTCAACTGAGTCGGCCTCAGGGCCCCAGCCTGCATCGTCGATGTAGAGCTTGCCGCGACGACTCTTAGTCATCCGGCCCACAGCGTAGCCCTCGAGTCCTTCAAAGCGGCCCTCCAAGAACTTGAAACCATCGTGCAATAGCCCCACGGTGGGCGCCGGCAGATGTCCTAGAGAAAGGACTTAGTCGTGGAGCCATCGCAACGGGTTAGCTTGAAGGGGTTAAAGCGGACACAGGGACGCAAGAGAGTTTATACTAGTTCGGCCCCTTCGATGAAGGTAAAAACCTACGTCTAGTTGTGATGGAATTGATGGGGTTTCGATGACTAGGGAGCAAACAAGCTTCGCCTACGTCTCGAGTTGTTGTCTATCCTTGAGCCGCCGCCGGGTCGTCCCCTTATATACACGGGTGACGCCCGTCGGTTTACAGAGTCCCAACACCGGCTCATATACGTGTTCGGTTTGGTCTCTACTTATTCCTAACTTACAATACAAGCTTACATACCGACGCCGGTTTACGGCTACGGGCTTTAAACCGGTCATGGGCTTTAACATACTTAACTACTGATGAGGTTAATCCGGCCCAAGTAGGCCGGTTTACGTCCAGTAGTAATATCCCCAACAGTTTCCTTAAGGAAGAATTGTATATGATGCAGCCGAAAGGTTTTGTCGATCCTAAGAATGTTGACAAGGTGTGCAAGCTCCAACGCTCGATTTATGGGCTGATGCAAGCATCTCGGAGTTGGAACATTCGTTTTGATGAGATGATCAAAGCGTTTGGGTTTATGCAGACTTATGGAGAAGCCTGCATTTACAAGAAAGTGAGTGGGAGCTCTGTAGCATTTCTCATATTGTATGTGGATGACATACTGTTGATGGGAAATGATATAGAATTCTTGGAAAGCATAAAGGCCTACTTGAACAAGTGTTTTTCAATGAAGGACCTTGGAGAAGCTGCTTATATATTAGGCATCAAGATCTATAGAGATAGATCAAGACGCCTTATTGGTCTTTCACAGAGTACGTACCTTGACAAGATATTGAAGAAGTTCAAAATGGATCAGTCGAAGAAGGGGTTCTTGCCTGTATTGCAAGGTACAAGATTGAGCACGGCTCAATGCCCGACCACGGCAGAAGATAGAGAAAAGATGAGTGTCGTCCCCTATGCCTCGGCCATAGGGTCTATCATGTATGCTATGCTATGTACCAGACCTGATGTAAACCTTGCCGTAAGTTTGGTAGGAAGGTACCAAAGTAATCCCGGCATGGAACACTGGACAACGGTCAAGAATATCCTGAAGTACCTGAAAAGGACCAAGGAAATGTTTCTCGTTTATGGAGGTGACAAAGAGCTAGTCGTAAAGGGTTACGTCGATGCTAGCTTCGACACAGATCTGGATGACTCTAAGTCACAAACCGGATACATGTATATTTTGAATGGTGGGGCAGTAAGCTGGTGCAGTTGCAAGCAAAGCGTTGTGGCGGGATCTACATGTGAAGCGGAGTACATGGCAGCCTCGGAGGCAGCACAAGAAGCAGTCGGGGTGAAGGAGTTGATTACCGACCTAGGAGTCATACCCAATGCGTCGGGCCCGATGACTCTCTTCTGTGACAACACTGGAGCTATTGCCCTTGCCAAGGAGCCCAGGTTTCACAGGAAGACCAGGCATATCAAGCGTCGCTTCAACTCCATTCGTAAAAGTGTTCAAAATGGAGACATAGAGATTTTTAAAGTACATACAGACCTGAATGTGGAAGATCCGTTGACTAAACCTCTCCCTAGAGCAAAACATGATCAACACCAGAACTGCATGGGTGTTCGATTCATCACAATGTAACTAGACTATTGACTCTAGTGCAAGTGGGAGACTGTTGGAAATATGCCCTAGAGGCAATAATAAAATGGTTATTATTATATTTCTTTGTTCATGATAATTGTCTATTGTTCATTTTATAATTGTGTTATCCGGAAATCATAATACATGTGTGAATACATAGACCGCAACACGTCCCTAGTGAGCCTCTAGTTGACTAGCTCGTTGATCAAAAGATAGTCATGGTTTCCTGACTATGGACATTAGATGTCATTGATAACGAGATCACATCATTAGGAGAATGATGTGATGGACAAGACCCAATCCTAAGCATAGCTCAAAGATCGTGTAGTTCATTTGTTGTAGCTTTTCTGAATGTCAAGTATCATTTCCTTAGACCATGAGATTGTGCAAATCCCGGATACCGTAGGAGTGCCTTGGGTTTGCCAAACATCACAACATAACTGGGTGACTATAAAGGTACATTAAAGGTATCTCCGAAAGTATCTGTTGGGTTGGCACGAATCGAGACTGGGATTTGTCACTCCGTATGACGGAGAGGTATCTCTGGGCCCACTCGGTAATGCATCATCATAATGAGCTCAATGTGATCAAGTGGTTGATCACGGGATCATGCATTATGGTACGAGTAAAGTGACTTGCCGGTAACGAGACTGAACAAGGTATTGGGATACCGACGATCGAGTCTCGGGCAAGTAACGTACCGATTGACAAAGGGAATTGTATACGGATTGATTGAATCCTCGATATCATGGTTCATCCGATGAGATCATCGTGGAGCATGTGGGAGCCAACATGGGTATCCAGATCCCGCTATTGGTTATTGACCGGAGAGGCTTCTCGGTCATGTTTGCATGTCTCCCGAACCCGTAGGGTCTACACACTTAAGGTTCGGTGACGCTAGGGTTGTAGAGATATTAGCATACGGTAACCTGAAAGTTGTTCGGAGTCCCGGATGAGATCCCGAACGTCATGAGGAGTTCCGGAATGGTCCGGAGGTAAAGATTTATATATAGGAAGTCCAGTTTCGGCCATCGGGAAGGTTTCGGGGGTCACCGGTATTGTACCAGGACCACCGGAAGGGTCCCGGGGTCCACCGGGTGGGGCCACCTATCCCGGAGGGCCCCATGGGCTGAAGTGGGAGGGGAACCAGCCCCTAGTGGGCTGGTGCGCCCCCCCTTGGGCCTCCCCCTGCACCTAGGTTTAGAAACCCTAGGGGTGGGGGCGCCACCCTTGCCTTGGGGGGCAAGGCACCCCCCTTGGCCGCCGCCCCCCTAGGAGATTGGATCTCCTAGGGCCGGCGCCCCCCTAGGCACCCT